>NC_091792.1:106946287-107249318 GCF_041296235.1 Equus asinus
CCATTTAAGGCATTTGCCAGCCATGTAATTTTGGGCAAGCTAACTAACTTCTCTGAACCTGTTCCCTTTTCTGTCAAACGGGACAAATTAGGTACTTATCTCCAGGGTATCTATGGAAAGTAAGTGCTACTAAATAAGCAAATGCATTGCTCACCATAGTAATAATTCTCAATAAACCATTTTAGGGGAAACTTGAGACATCTGATTTTCCAAGGAGAAGTCTCTAAGAGGTAAGGGTCGTTTGAAAAAATCTCCCAAACTGATTCACATATGAGTGACCCTCCACTCCAATCTAAAATCAGCAAGTTGCATTGAAAAAAACAAAAAAGATTACTTAGAAAAAATATTAGCTTTATCAGTAAAGAATAAAAACCTACTGCCCATATGCCTGTTCCCTGCTGTCCTACATCTTTTTCAAACGTTCCCTGGTTTATTGGTGATAGCTTAATACTTAATGATGCATTGTTTTTGCTAAATCTTAGTATTCCCTATTAAAATGCAGATAACTTTATTCCTTCGACCAAATATTATTTATTGAGTCCTAGCAATGATCCAGAGATACTACAGTTCAATAGATGAGAATTATATATAAACAACTAAGTGTAACACTGTTTAATGAGGATGGAATAGAGGTAAGGCTGTGGCACATGTGGATCAGGGATGGAGTGGGATGATAAAAGTTTATAGGGCAGAGAAACCCTGAACTGGGCCCTGAAAGAAGAGCAGGGATTTTTCAAGCAGACACAGGTGGAATGAGAATTCCAAGCAAAGTGTACATCACGTGCAAATGCATGGGGCATGACATAGCTTGACATTATGACATAGCTTGACATTATGACATAGCATAATTATTGTTTGAAAATAATTGGAATGTAGAATTCCTGTGGGAAATTGAGGGGATGAGGTATGGCAGATAGTCAGAGGCCACATCATAGAGGGTTTTCTAAGACAAATAAATGTGCTTGGATTTTAGCCTGTTGGTAGCTGGCATCTATCAATTAAGCAAAGGATGCATGTGTTAGTTATGAGTAATGTCTACCAAGTGTTTCCAGTCCTCCTTCTGGTCACATGTAAAGTTCTACTTTCCAACCCTTGAATTTAGTGACTTGGTTTGGCCCATTAAATATGAGAAAGAAAGAGCAAGTGTCACTTCTGGTTGGAAGCTTTCAGATAATTCACTGCTCTCTCTTTCTGCTAAGGCCACTGGTGATGTGGGATGGTGGCTTTTCCATCAACATGAATTCCTTCAATCTGGGTGCCCCAGTGAGAACAATATGGAGCAGAACTTTAAACTCACCCACAGTGAATTTGTAGTGTAAGGGAGAAATAAATTCTGTAGTTTTAAGACCCTGAGATTTTCAGGTTGTTCTTTACTGCAGCATAATTTAGCTTGTCCTTATTATTACACTGCCACAGCCCTTCCTTATACTCCATCCAAATGAATCTTCCCCCATAATTCTGCTAATGCTTTTTCTAGGATTTTTCCATCCATCTTATTTTCCAGTAGGGGCAGTAAACTGCAATGGCATCGGACATCCTAGTTTTGTGATATATTACCTGCGTTACTTCAGTTGAGCTACCTAAACTTTCCAGGCCCTAGTTTTATGATCTGTAAAATAAGACCAACAATATCTGCCTTGTGGGACTATTGTGTTGGAGGAAGTCATAGAGAGGACATGAAGCCGGTTGACCCACAAGCTGGACCCAGGCAATCAGAGGCTCTTCGCCCCCTCCTTTGTCCTTGGAATGTACCTTCTGCCCACTGTTCCCATAGCTGGAGCCATTTTCAAGGATACAGCCTTGAGAGAGCAATGTATTGTTGAGACCATCTGGATGGTATACGAGACTGAACTCAGTCAAGGCCTCTGTATAAACTTTTAAGATACTGGTGGGTAGGTGCAGAGATCTGCTTATCTTGCTACCACCCCACACAAGTCTCAGAGGTCCCCTTGCTTGCTAAAGCTGTCACCTGCCAATCTGGAGTGGTCTGCCTCTTTCTTCAGTCTCTCCTTTTTCTCCATTTACGAGGACCAGTTTTAGATTTTACCTGGGAAGCTTCCAAACTTTCAACCCAACATATTATGAGAATTAAAACACATTTTAGGAAGTACTATATCATCATCTGACATATAATGAATACTCATTAAATAGAAGCTGTAACCATCATTATTAATGTTGTTAATATTCCCACTTCATTCATCTCAACTTCTGGCACTCAGTTTCTATAACAGGTAATCAGTTCAGTAACCAATCACAACCTTCCTTTGAACTTCAAGTCCTTATACTTATATTTTGTCAATAATTTTACCTTAGGATGCAAAATCCTCAGTATCCATGAACTATGCAAAGAGCCAGTCAATGTTACAAACTGCATCACTCTACTTGTATATAGATGGGATGATAGCAGAATGAATATCATAAGATTGTCTTGATACAAACAAGCTACGAGTATCCAGCCAAGAGATCCCTAAATGAAATGATACTCAAGCATAGTATGTGTGTGTGTGTGTGTGTGTATGTGTGTGTGTGCGTAACAGAGAGAAAGAGAGAATGAGGGAGAGAGAGAATGTATGGTAACAAAAGGAACCAAAATTTTATTTTAAGCGCCAGTCACAACTGATTGTATATAGCTATTTAGAATGTTGTACTGAGTTAGATTTTAAAGCTAAACCAATTAGTAATGGCTGCGATGGGGACCTCATGACACGATTAAACTATCTGTCAGCCATAAAGCAGGTTAGGTATTTACTGATGCATGTAGGATCTGCTTGTGCATTACCACATGGAGGCGCTGTCTCCATCAGATATGCATAGATTTAGTGTTTTGTTTTTTCTTCAGTGGAGCTCTTTTTTTCTTAATAGAAAATATAAACTGTAATTTATCGTGCTACATTCTAAATTTTCCAGACATGCTAGACCCATGCCACATAAAATACATTTCAAATAACTGCAGATAACTCAATCTTAGTTTTAGCTAACTGGATATGTTGAAGAGTATGAAAGGCTGCAGATGCTAAGAATAAAGGACATACTATGCTGGATGAATTTGTGCTTATGGTGCTCACTGGTAATCATAACTGTGGATGCATATCTGGAATTTTTTTGTAAGTAAAGTATGAAGGTAAAAATCAGAAAATATTCAAACTATTTCTGTCAAAAGATCTCTGTCTCTGTTGGAATCTAGTATGTGATGGATAGGTGCCATTTGTTTGGCTTTCACTGTTTCTAAAGTACTGCCAATACATTGGACCATTTGAAAGATAGCGCAATGTGGTGGTATCCCTTGCAGTGAGAATGAGTTAAAATCTAGACATGATTTTTTTAAATGTGACAGGCTTTTAGAATGTTAAACACTGGAGGAAATTCAGCATCAATTCAGAAGCTGACAAAATAATCCCTCAATCTCTGTGACAACATTAGGAGATATATCCAGCTTCTGCAAGAATTCCACTAAGCAGAGCATAGACTAAGGTCATTTACGGCAACAAAGGACAAATCGACCCAAGGCTTATACCACGGATTAAAGTTTAGTATAAGGAAAATAAATGCAATAACAGAATCAATAAAGACATTCTGGACGAGAATAGAGGCAGAATGCCAACCAGAGAAAAGCCAAAGGAAATAAAAACATGAGGAAAAGTCAAGGGAACTGAATTCACTCAGGTAAACCCAGTGGCTTATTCAAAGTGTCTCATGGCCAATGCTGATATTTGGTTCACGAAAGATTAAAAGGACAGACCAGAGGCCAGTCACCTGTGTACACACCCAAAGCCATAACTGAGCAGGACTTTTGTCAGTTGTCTGTGTGGCTTGCCAATTTCGAGGGCCAGATTTTTTTTTTTATCCATGAGTTCTGCTTATCACCTGCTCACTGATGCCAGAATTTCCCCCCAGAGTGTGATTTCACTTTCACTAGAACTTTTGAATTCTGTTCAGATGCAGCCTTTTAATGTTAGAGTTTTGAGCTCTGTTTAAATGCTGCCTTTTCTTAAAAATGAATGCTTAAACATTTACCTAAGTGAATAAATGCTAAGAACTTCGAAGGTTAGAGATGAAGTGCAGATCACTTCCAGAAAGGAGAAGGAGCTGGAAAACATCACTCATATTGTTAAGGTATCTTTGAGAGATGAGGTTTAGGTGGGAACAGAATCAGAAGAGAGTGAGCATATATTGGGGTAGAAGGGAACAGGTTTATGAGCAGGGGGGAATAAAGACTTTTGACTATTTTATAATTAGCCCTGGAGGTGAGATCATTGGAAATTGTCTTGTGTAAATTGTGACTTTTTTGATCCTTAGATTGCTGGAATTAACAACTCTCCTGAGATAAGCAAAATTTTATTCTAAATAGGCGGATAAATGCCGAGTATTTATATTACCGTGTCTAGATTTGTAATATGAGGCATTTGGAGGATTTATGGGGAATCTCAGGGAAACAATTGAGATAATTAAATGTATAGGAAATTGATTTCTGCATATAGGGCAAAGGCTTGAGATCTGTTGGTCCACGTAAAATAGGACTACCAGTACCATATGTATTTGAAATCACGTTGTGCAAAGTCAAAGAGGTGGCTTGAACATCTTCCACATGTTACCCCCCTCCAGGGCTTAAAGTGTGAAAGCCGCTTTTGAGATTTTTCTAGGACTACCGTTGGAGGCTTTGTTTTCTTTCCCTTCAAATCTTCAGGAGGAATTTGTGATAGAAATAGAGCTTACAGTGAGGCTGCAGGCATTGAAATTAGACATACGAAGAAGTACTTTTCATACTTCTTAATGTGAAAATATCTTTGTGCCTATGACTTTAATAACAGGATTGGAAGGGGATGAAGGGACTTGCAGGCATCACACTTGAATCCCTTTTTCATGTGAATTGTCCTGCTTTACCATTCCATTCGCCAGAGGGAATCAACTCCTTTCCATAAGTATTTGATGATTTTAGCCATAATTACATCCTACTAATCACAGTCTCTCCTCTGTGCTTTGCTGTCAGGCACCAATCATTTATTTGCAGAAAGACTTTTACCAATTTTATTGCAATATTTTCCCCCAGCTTTATTGAGGTAAGATTGACAAATAAAAAATATATTTATTTAAGGCAAACACTGTGATGATTTGTTATACGTGAACATTGTGAAATGATTACAACCAAGCTAATTAACATATCCATCACCTCACATAGTTACCATTTTTTGTATGTGTAGTGAGAACACTTGAGATTTACTCTCTCAGCAAATTTCAAGTATACAAAACGTTACTGTTAACTGTAATCATCATGCTGTATATTAGGTCTCTAGAATTTATTCCTCTTATAACTGAAAGTTTGTACCCTTTAACCAGCATCTTCCCCATTTCCCCCAACCCCCAGCCACTGGTTACCACCATTCTACTCTCTGTTACTATGAGTTTGCATTTTTCAGATTCCACACATAAATGAGATCATGAAGTGTTTCTCTTTCTGTGTCTGGCTTATTTTATGTAACATAATGTCCTCAGGTTCATTTATGTTGTCACAAGTGACAGGATTTCCTCCTTTTTAAGGTTAAAGGGCCAATGGATATAAGTAAAGTTCCTCAACATCACAAATCATCAGGGAAATGCAAACCAAAACCACAATGGGGGGCCAGCCCCGTGGCCATGTGATTAAGTTCAAGTGCTCCCCTTTGGTGGCCCAGGGTTTCCCCAGTTTGTATCCTGGGCATGGACTTAGCACGGCTCATCAAGCCATGCTGAGGTAGCATCCCACATAGCAGAACTAGAAGGGCCTGCATCTAGAATATACAACTATGTATTGGGGAATTTTAAGGAGAAGAAAAAAAAAGAGAAAGATTGGTAACAGATATTAGCTCAGGGCCAATCTTTAAACAAACAAAAACCACAATGAGATATATCACCTTACACCTGTTAGGCTGGCTATTACCAAAAAGTTAAAAGGCAACAAATGTAGGCAAGGACATAGAGAAAAGGGAACATGTGTGCCCTGTTGGTGGGAATGTAAATTGGTACAGTCATTATGGAAAACAATATAAAGGTTCCTCAAAAAATTAAAAATAGAACTGCTATATGGTCCAGCAATCCTACTTCTGGATATATATCCAAAGGAAATAAAATTAATATCTTGAAGAGATATCTGCACCCCATGTTCATTGCAGCATTATTCACAGTAGTCAAGATAAGGAAACAAGCTAAGTGTTTGTCAACAGATGAATGGGTAATTTTACTGCAGTTTAAAAATTGTCTATAATCAGATTTTCACAAGAAACTATCATCTTTCACAATCATTTCCGGCCTTAATTCTTCTTTTCATTTTGGGAAAGTCATTATTTTCGCTCTCCTTTGCTGGAGAAAGCTAAGGTACAATCAACTATAATTATATAAATAAGGGCAAAATGCTTGAAGTAAATGTAGTTGGTTGTGTGTGTGTGCACATATGCACACAAGAACGTTAGTAGAATCAAACAGAAGTAGACCTTTTCCAAAGATATTTCTGTAAGTGATTCTGCCTTATCTGGATCCAGGGACAAGGACAATGATACCTCGTAAATTTTGTCCATTCTGTTTAAGTAATTACGGGATTATTTTAAGTAGAAAAGCTATAAAGCAGAGGCTAGTTTTTCTTCCTTCTTCCATAAGGATATTACTCAATTTCAGATAAACAACTAATAATTATTTAACATAAGTATGTGCTAAATATTGCAAAGGACATACTTATACCAAAAAATATTCATTATTTATTTGAAACTCAAATTTAACTGGGTATTCTGTTATTTACTTATTCATTTTTGCTAAATCTGGCAACCATTCATATGAGGAAATATCCAAAGGAGGTGAGGATGCAAACCATATAGAAAATGAGGATCACAGGCAAAGAAAACAGTAGGTTCAATAGCCTAGAGTTGGGAATATGTCCATGGTGTTCAAAGAATGGCAAGTAGGCCAGTATGATTGAGTAGAGGAAGCCAAGGGGAGATAAAGTCAAAAAGTTGAAGGAGCCAATGTTTAAAGGGACTGACTTTTATTTTGATACAGGAATCTCTTAGAAGGCTTTGAGCAGAGTGATAAGATATGGCTAGTATTCTAAAAGGATGACTCTTGCACCTATGTTGAGAATAGATTCTAAAGGGGGAGGATGAGCAAGCAGTCCAGTTTGGGGGCTATTGTGAAACTCAGGTGAGAAAAGTAGTGGTTGCGACCAAGGTACTTGCAGTGTGGATCAGGACAAGTGACTGGATTCTGGGTATATTTTGAAGGTAGAGCTATTATGATTACTAACGATCTCATAGGTGGCATGTGAGAAAGAGAGGGGTAAAGGATGACTAGAATAACGATGTTCTGACTGAGATGTAGGAGGTAGCGTATAGAGTAGCTTTGTGCATCTTCATGAGACTAGAGGGGAACACTTCAGCTTTCATTCTAAAAATAAATTTTTTTTGTAATAATTCATTAAGCTTCAAAATTACAAGCTGTATACTTTTTTTTATGGATGTGGCCCTTCAATAAAATATTTAAAAATAAACTCAAAACAGTGATAAGAAAAACTCAAGAATGAAAATGTTAAAAAATACAAGTTCTGTGAATAGGATCTGAGATTTTATTAAATATCTAAGAATTAGGTATGAGTGCTTATAAATTGGCAATGAAATTGAATGAAATCCAAAAGGAATATTACACGGCAATGTTTTAAAATATCCACTGAGTTTATGTCTCTAGATTAAATTAAAAAGAATTGGGATTTTGGGAAGAATAGATAAGACATGGTAACTGATGAGATGAAGGAGGAAGGGAACGTGATGTCAAATTCCTACCGTGTCTTGGGCCACCTCAGAGATGGCCCTGCCCTTCCCTGAGATGTGACATGTAGGGGGGCATAGCAGCATGGAGAGAGAGTCATCACCGAGGGCTTCCTCCCCGTCTGCAACTTCCTGCACTGTTTCAGGAGGAAGGTTTAAGAAACAAAAGAACAAATAAATAAAACAACTTATACAGTCAATTTATGAAGTGCACTTATTGTCAAGAATGTTTATTGTCATCACAGATTTTTAAGTTCTAACAATAATTTTTTACAGTTATACATTTTTTTCTTAAAAGAGAACTGAAGAAAATCCATATATACAATCATTACTTTTGTAATTAAGTTGATTGAAAAAGAGAAAGCAAAACAGATATATATTTAATATATAATCAGAAATAAAATTTTAAAGAGAAGAAATATCATTTCACATAGACTTTATTGATTTCTCCATCTCTATCTCAAAAAAAAGAATAATATTAAGCTGGTATTTGTACAATGTATAAAGTTTCATAAAAGCAAAATTGGGGTTTCTTTGGCTTTATAATTTTAATATTTTCTTTTTTGCTGCAACAGTGTTTCTTACATAAACTCTTGAATGTCAACAAACTTTTTAATTAACAGAATTATAATAGGCACAGGCATTGGAAAGAATTCAGGGACTTTCCTTTGCACTTTAGACATTTATATGTGTATGCAGTGTGTGTGGTTTCTGATTATCTGATCAACGCTATCTACTAGGACTGTCATTGAAGACTTTTACTTGGTCCCCTTACTTTACTTTCTTTTTTAATAGTAAGAATAATCAAAAGAAAAAAGGATACAGCAGTTGTCATGAGTTACTGAATTTCAGGCTTTTAAATTACTTGGGCAATGTATACAGTTAGAAGAACTGTCAGCACTGCTTTAATTCTGACAAATATTATATTTAAAATACTTTGGTAATCTAATTCAAATCTTCAGTAGATGGTTTAGGCAAAGACTGATCATTATCAAGGACCAAATTTAGTGCAATGTCAGCACCAGAATATCATTCGATATTAAGCCTCATTTGCTATACTTAATGATTTTTAAAATAAACATAGAGCCACAATGCCCAATACATACTAGTATCTCAATAAGCATTGGTCAATTGATAAACTTTGTCTTTTGTTGACTTATAAGTCTTCTTTGTATATTGTGGATACAAGCCTCTTATCATATATATGGTTTGCAAGTATTTTCTCCCATTATGTGTGGATTGTCTTTGAATTTTCTGAATGGAGTCCTTTGATGCACAATAGTTTTGACTTTTGGTGAAGTCCAATTTATCTGTTTTTTCTTTTGTTGCCTGTGCTTTTGGTGTCATATCTGAGAAGCCATGGCCTGAATCATGGTCATGAAGATTTAATCCTATGTTTTGTTTTAAGAGTTTTATTATTTTAGCAGTTACATATAGTTACATATAGGTCTATTGTCTATTTTTAGTTAATATTTCTATACAGTATGAGGTAGGGGTTCAACTTAGTTATTTTGCATGTGGATATACAATTGTCCCAGCACCCCATTGAAAAGACTGCTCTTTCTCCATTGAAGGCACCTTAGTGAAAATCAGTTGACCACAAATATAAGGTCTTATTTCTGGACTCTCAATTCTAGTCTGCTAGTCTATATGTTTATCTTTGCATCAGTACCATGCTGTCCTGATTATTGTACTTTGTAATAAAATTTGAAATTGGAAAGTGTGAGCCCTCCAACTTTATTTTTTCTTTTCAGGATTGTTTTCGGTATTCTGGATCTCTTACATGTACACTTGAATTTTAGAATCAGCTTGTCTATTTGCCAAAAAGGCTGGGATTTTGAGAGTAATTGTACTGAATCTATAGATCAATTTATGGAGTATTGCCATCTCAAAATATTGTCATTTAGTCCATAAACACATGATATATTTTCATTTATTTAAGTCTCTCAGATTTTGTTTCAATAATGTTGTCTTTAGGAATGAGGCAGGTTTCATTCAGATCAAGGGATAAAATAAAGATTCAGAAAAGAGATTTCAGATATAGTGGATTTGCTGGTGACTGACCATGAGTTTCCTAAGGTATAATGTAAGGGTCTTAGGAGATGGGGAGTGTGTCAGATGGTCCAGAAAATGAGATAAATCGAGCTGTATGGGAATTAGGGTCCAAGTGAAAAGGAAACATTTCTATGGTAAGTAAGGATGTTAGTCAACTTTTTGTAAGTTTATTGGCTGTTTAGATATTTTCTTTTGAGAAATGGCAGTTCACGTATTTTGCCCATTTAATTGGGTGTTCATCATTTTCTTATTGATTTATAAGCATATGTATCTATATATACTAGAAATAAGGCCTTTGTTTTATATGAAAAGATATGTGTATGTTATATATTTTTATAAATATGGATTTATATAAATTTATATTTGTAAATATATATATCTATATTTACTAATATAAACATTTATATATTTTTTCTTCCTAATCTGTGGCTTATCCTTTCATGTTCTTAATGGTGATAATAGAAGAAAAGGGTTTTTCTTTCCCATTTTAAATGGAGTTCAATGTGTCAATTTTTCCTTTTGGTTTCTGCTGTATTCATTTCGTCTAAAACTTCTTTACCCATTCCAAGGTCAAGAATGACTTTATCTGTATTTTCTTCCATAAGATTTATTATTTAGCTTGACTTTAAGTTTTTGGTATAATACAAATTAATTTTTATATGTTGTGCAGTAGGAGATAATGTTTATTTTTTTCCGTGTGGGTATCCATTTCCTTCAGCATCATCCATTAAGACATCCTTTTCTCCGATGAAGATGCATTGGTACTTGGTCAAAAATCAAGTGACAATATATCTGTGGACCTATTTTTGGACTCTATTTTACTCCATGGTCTCTTTGTCTAGTCACACATTGCCTTAATAAACATTAAGTTGAAAATTTGGTAATGTAAGGCCTCTATTTTGTTTTTCTTCTTTAAATTTGTCTTGGTTACTGTATGTGTTTTGTATTTCCATATAAATTTCAAAATAAATAAGTTGATCAATTATTACTCAAAAAATCCCACTGGGATTTTGATTATGATTACACTGAAAGTAAAAATCAATTTGAGGAGAGATAGATCATAAAATGTAAGGGAGGGGATGGGGAAGACCATAAATGACAAGCCAAAGAATGCAGTCAGCGGTTCCTGCTGTGGTAAAATTTCATTTTCAATGCAAAAACTGCTATTATATCTCCATTATGTGTTAGAAACATCACCTTCTCATCAGTGGAGAGAGTATGTTGAAGAGAGAGACACTATTCTGGAGAGACTGAGTGGGATGAGAAGCGGTGGGGGGAGAGGAGAATGAGAGCAGGTAGAGATACTAAGAGTTTCCTTTCAAGTGAGAGGAACTTAGGTAGAGTCAGTGGCATGGAGTGGGAAGAGACAGATGAGAGACATATGCAGCATATAGAAAAGAGGACTTTGCTGTTGATAATATCTAGTACTTTCCACCATGCTCAGACATGACTTGGAAATTTGGGTGGAGTTTAGGTTGGAGAATTTCTTATGGAAATCCAAGGTCTTTGATAATTCTAGGACCCAAATTTAGGAAGTAGTGTGTTGATTTGCATTCTAAATGGATGCTTCTTATCTTCTTATTAAATTGTAACAAAGAGTTCATCAACAGGTAGTTTGAGAAGTACTGACTTACATCTTGACCTAAGATACACTTTCACTTGCATAGTGCTTGTCACTGTTCTTCCCTAAAAACCATACACGTATCCACGTTTCTACTTGGGTGTCTACTAGCATCACATATTTCATATAATCAAAATAGATTTTGATGTCTTTTTCTCCCACCCCAAAACCCAATCTAGTAGCTAATCTTTGCTCTGCCTTCTTTTTATTCAGCATCTCCATTTTTCACCATGTCTTCCACTAGACTATTGCAGTAACCTTTGAACTTGCCTTTGTTCCACCCTTATTCCCTTGCTCAAGGACCTAATGTCCACTTAGCAAGCAGAGTAATTTTTAAAGTGAAAATCAAATCATAGTACTACTCTACTGGAAACATTCTGCTGTCTTCTGATTGTAAGTCAGAGTGAAATGTAAAAGTCATTACCGATGTATGGGGCCTGCATACCTCTTCCTCGTCATCTCTTACTTCTCTTTCTCTTGCTCACTCACTCTAGCCACAGTAGTGGCTTTTTTTTCTGAGCTTGTCTGGCTCTTTTGTGCTTTGGAACACTTGTACTTTCAGTTCTTCGTCCCGAAGCATTCTTCTAGAGTTCTGTGTGATTCACTCCCCGACTCGGTTCAGCTCTCTGCCCAAACCCTCACCTGCTAAGGAAGCCTGCTTTGACCCCCAGAATTAGACAGCCCCTCTCACTCTGTCTGTTGGGTTAGCTTGCTTTGTGTTTTTTCTTCATAGGTGTTTTTACTATCTATGTTTTATTGCAAACTACTTGTCAGTTGCCTGGGTTCACACGTAGAACATAAGGTGCCTGAGGAGAGGAACTTTATCTTATTATCCTCCATGATTACGTCCAGCATCTCTGTTACATGCATGACACAATAGACACTCAAAAATATTCATTGAGTGAATGAATAAATAGGGAAGAAGTAAAGATAACTTCTTATCCGTTGTATAAAAATTATTGAGATTTACTGCATTTTGCATACCGAATGACTCATATAACTTTAATAATTTTTTATTCATATCCATCATATATGAGAAAGAGAATTTGAAGAGATATCCAATTAAAGCCTTCTCTCTAATTCATTGAGAAGAGCCAGAAAATGTGTTCCTACATTAAAGTGTAGTATTAATGGAGGCTTAAATTTAGTTTGTCAAACGATTTTGAAATTCCTCAAAACTATCACAGCATCATGTTTTCGTTTTCTAGCCCCAATCTTATCTTCATTTTGAATTTTCATTTATTTATTTTCTGCTTAGCTCCACTGTAATATACTTTCAATCAGAGTGGGCTCCTTGCTATTTTTGTTCACACCTGTGTTCCCAGCATGTGAAACAGTTCCTGACACAAAGGAGACTGAAAAGTTGTTTGTTGAATGAGTATCCTTGGAGCGTTCCTCAAGGAATAGCAAAGTAAGGTCTTATTCCTTTAGATATGTTACTTAGTAAATGATTTACTATTTTTGGGTCTTTTATTTTGCAGAAGAAATTAGCTATATTTAAATGAAGGGTAAATGGTGTGATGCTATATGTGATCCGCATATGGTAAAACAAACACGGAGTCATAAAAGTTAGGCAAGCTACACACAAAATAATGGCCTTTACTGCTATAGGTAAATTCTTGGAGAATAAAATTTAGCCATAAATTACATGCTTACAAGAGAGATTTATTAGCAAAAGCAAAGAAATTCAAATTCCAAAGCTATTACAATGGTTATCCATTTCCATTAGCACATGTGATATAATCCACAGATGCCATCATAATAGAACCAAACTCTTGAGTGAAGAATGTAGAGTAAGATTTTGATTTATTAGAAGTGCACAAATCAATGTTCTAGGAGGGAGATGTTTCAGAGATCCATATCTAAAAATAAAAAATTGTTTGGTGTTAGTAAATCAAAATTTAAACTAAAATTTGTATTAATTTTATTTGATTGCCCTCTAAATTCTCTTCTTCCCACATACATACTCACACTACTGCATTACTATTAGACACAGCGTTATTGTTGTAGAGAGGGTAAATGCTTAACTTCTCCCCTGTATTTCCCAGACTTCCCTGCAGGTAGGATGGAGCCACATGTCTAGTTCCGACCAAGGGACTGTGAGAAGTTATGTGCCATTTCCTGGTTATGGCAGTTAAGAATTGGTGTGCTCCCTCACTCTCTCTTGCCTTGATGTTGGGACTCTGGAGGCCATGTGTTCTAGAGGTAGCACAGGAAAGTCATATGTCACACCTGCATCAGAATGTGATGTGACATGTGGAAGAAATAATCTAATAATCTGGATCTTAGTTTTCTGATCAGTAAAATGAGACAGACAATACTAATGATTGCTGTAGAAATTATATCTCAAGTGATAGTTCCGAGGAGAATTCCTGGGAAATAGAAGGAAATTGATATTTGCTTTTGGGAGTTTATATCTGTTGAAAGGGAGAATGACAATTTGTGTTAAGATGTATCTGGAGGTGTGCTGAATCTGGAATGTAGATTTTATTTACGGGTTAAAGAGCTATGACAGAAACCAATGTTCTTCCAGATTTACTGATCTTTATTATCGTTTTATTTATGTAGCAAAGTGATTCATTGCAAGAGAAATGCTCACTATTTTTTTTAAATCAATAATATTTATTTTTACTACTTGCCTACTATGTATTGCTTTATCTGCTATGATACTCATAACTCTATTGGTCAATACATGTATCATTTTCATTTTACAGATGAGGAAACTGGGGCATGCAGAAAGTCAATAGTTTGCCTGAGATATCCTCTTGCTAAGTGTTGATCCTGGGATATGGACCAAGTTGGTCAGACTCTAGCATCCTAGTTTATATATTTTGTATCTGACAAATTCTATTGTCTATTACAAGTATTTTGTCTGAGTGTAATATTTTATCAGAAAATCACTTCAGAGGAGATCTACTACATTCACAAATGAATTTGAAGTTACCTTGTGTTCTTTAGAGGGATGTAAAAAATGGAGATTCATCATGCATCGGAACATCAGGCAAATTTTCTTCTGGAGGCTGGTTTTCGAAACGATCATCATTAAAGTCAAGGTCACTTAAATTCTAAGGATAAAATAGACAAACGAGAAAGAGAATGTCTGTGTTGGTGATGAGAACAGCATTCTGACTCAAGACTTGCTTATTTCAGTTCTGGGACAGAGTTTTGAATATATTCTTTCAGTGCTTATCAGAAGTGTTGCTACCAGCTCTCTCTGACATGAAGGTATGCTAACATTATTTATAACTTTTTCTGCCATATTCAGATGTCTCTACATATTCTATGGGGCTGTAGGTAGGCAAAATAAAAATTCACATCTTGTGTTTTCCTAGAAGTCGGCAGATGATGAAGACTGTGAATGAAGGAACCCCTATGGGGAGAGAAATCCCGAGCCCCAGAGAATTTTTGGGGTCCTCTTACACCTTTCCAGAATGTTCCCTGGCACCAGGTAGTCATATTACGTCATGAAGGTATGATTGCAAAATATCCTTGGAATAGAAATTTCTTTTTTAAATGAGGACATTCACTGGTAATCGCTGGAACTGACCTGCAGAGTGTCCATATACTTGCTTTGGAAATTACATCTATACCCTTTTATATCCCCTACTGTATTTTCGCAATAACTTCATAGTTTTATTTTGGGCTAAGTAATCATTTTTATAGAGGTATGTATTTCCTTGTCCAGATTTGAGTAAAGATGACGTGACAAAAGATGTTCCATCACTGATCCTCACAGCGGGAGTGGTGTTCAGCACTTTAAAATATAATTAATATATTTCCAACCAAGAGGTTCTACTGGTCCATTACCCAGTTATAAAAATAGGTAGATTAATATTTCAATCAAAGAAAACCATCAAAATGCATAGGTAGGATTTAGCATTCATGTTACCAGTTTACACCCCCTGATTTAAATTATAATGTGCAAATCCAAAGAATTTATACATTATGTTCTGTTTTGGAGCTCAGTAAAAAGGAAGGACTCTATTTTCTGAGCTTATATTAAAATTTTAAAAGTTTATGAAGATACTGTGAATATTATATTAACTAAATTTTTTGACAGTGACTATACTTACACCAATTTTCATAAAATGATTTTTTGAGAGTTAAGAAATGGGTTGCTGCAAATGTGGCATTAGAAAATGTGAAACACTAGGAGTTCTATTTAAAAGTAAGAAAATTAAAGTGCTACCTCTTCATCGAATGAATCATAGTTGCTTTGAACATTTCCTCACTAAAAACAAAGAAAAAAAGTGGTTTACTTCATATAGTTATTTTAATAATGCTTTTATTTTTAGAATGTTTTCTATATAGTACATAATTTTATTTAAAATGATTACAGAATAAATTCTTCTTGGTATAATACTCCTCTCTGGATTTCATTATTTTTAAAATTGTGTAGTCATTCAAAAAATTATCCATTGTGATACTGACAGAAAATAGTATTTTCTCTTATAATTTTTAATTTCTATTTTGGGTTAAGATTTTTACTATACACACACACATATATACACACACACATAGATGCACCCACACCATTGTATTTTATTGAGTACTCAACCTTTCAGCTGATAGCATACATAATTTAAAAAAATGCTTTTAGATCACCTGCAAAGGCCTTGAATAAGAATCATCAACTCAACAGGATCATATAGGAAATATAGTTTACATTTTACTCAAATATAACACATTATATACTTGATCTAGCATGACAAAGATTAATTAAAGTGAAAGTATCGATCCATTCATCATCATGGATAAATCCCAACGATATAAATATTGACTGAAAAAAGCCAGTTGCAGAATGATATACAATAAATTATATGTGATGTTTGTGTAAATTTTTAAAACTTCACAAAACCCTTTTACATATTTTAAGGGCCATATACCTGCACACTAAAATTACATGGACAGGCCAGGGAAACATACACACGACCTTCCGAATGGTTTACGTCTGGGATGGGACAGAGGAGAGCAGATCCCTATGGGAAACTTCAGTGGGGCTGATAACATGTTATCTCTTTTACTGCAAAGAACTCAGGTCAATATAGCAAGTTGCCTACATTTGTAAAATATAAGTGGTGGATAAATAGATTTTTAAAAATTATTTAAATATTCAGGTCAAAGCAATATGTTCCTATTTTTATTTACTGAATTTATAAATTGCTACACAGTCAAACCATAGAAATATTTCCTACTTGGAAATTTTTGAAAAGGCAGTTGTAAGGGTCTTCCTCAGATTCTTCTTTTACTTACTGTTCTTTGCATAAGCACACTCAAATACAAATCAAAACCAGGAATTTCATTGTAGGAGATTTCTACGGGGACAAATTGACATGTTTACTTAAGTAAAGTGGAAATTTATACTTGCAGTAGGTCATCTGATTATAAGGAGCACAAATAGAGGGTAAAACAAGAAAGGAAAATGAAATCGTCTCATTTGTACACAAGGTTTTACATAGCTTTCTTTGTTATTTCCCAAAGCACCTCATTTATGAACTTCTTAAATGAGAGAAAATTAAATAACTTGGGTAAGGTCACATCATTATAAAGTGACTTTCCCCGCCCTAAACTCTGCCTCTCTGGAGCTGCCATTGCTTAACCTCAGCCTTACCTTTGAGTACTTTAAAAAGTAACTTCGCATCCCTGTAGAAAATGCCATTCTATCCTAAGCCTGTCACGTGTGGCTAGGTTAGCTGACGCTGGTGAACATCTCCAGGACATGCCCATTTTGTGTGTTGCTGCCACTCATTTCCATCTGCCCTTATTTTATATACTATACACACAACCTGACTCCATCCCCACCCTTCACAAACTTATGTCACAACATTGGCCTCTCGATTTAAAGGGTAAATCCTTTCTGTTAATGATGATTAGGCATCAATCCTACAAGCAAGAGAAAAGGGGGAGGGGTTATTTTACTTATCATTACCCCTTCAATACATACTCAAAATACTCCTTTCAATTATTGCTGATATTTTTCTTATAATATTCAAAGAGGAAGTTATTTCTGCAACTTACTTAGTGAAGAGAAATAAGTTATTTAACATGAAGCTATTTTGTAGACATCTTTCTGTCACTCAGGAATATTAGGTTCTTGAAGTCCTGTGACATAATCGATTGTTTAAGAAATTGTTAAACTCCGGACTTTTTGTAGAATCTTGTAATTACAAGGATCTCACTAAGCATTTTGGGGACCACTTATAATATATTTACAATGCAGTTCTGAACATACTTAGTGAGATCTGAAATATATATATATATTTAGTTCTATAAGCCATACATACTCTCATCCGCAAAGGACTATGCTTTATTCATATTTTTATCCCTACAAACTAGGCACAATGCTTTAAACACACTGTACCATTAATAAATGTTTCAGGAACAAATAAATTATCCAGCCCTGGTCTCAGTGAGGATATATATCTTAGTCTAATAAATTTGGGAAATTCTGAAGGAAAAAAATACACAGTCTCCAGTGGTTGTACTTTACCTAAAATTTTCTGTTTATATAATACCCCTCTTATTTGGAATAAGAGTATTTGAAAGCTATTCCCCCAGAATCCCCCCATGTAGCTGGAAATTAGGCTATATGAGATTATTCTTCACACTTCTGATGAAAATTTTTAAATAACACCTTTATAACTTATGCTGCAGGCAAAGAAAGTTAAAATTCTTAATCTTTCCTCAGACATTGTCTTTGCTTCATCTTTTTACCTTTTATTTTACAGAATTAATTAAATAATATTCAACTTTATCAATTCTTTGATGTATATTTTTTCCCATGTTAGTGCCTCTGAAATTTTATTTAAAATGTCTTTACATTATAATTTGGCATTGAAGAAAGTAATACATTTTTACACAGAAAGTTGCAAAAGGAGACCAAAACATTTCATTGTGCAGGACTATTATTAAGATCTTTTAACTTAGCTTAATTGTCTGCATATTATCTATATATCTGTCTGTCTGTCTGTCTATCTATCTACCATCTACCTATATGTACCGTCCATCTATCTGTCATCTATCTGTTTAGCGGTACTTAAAGTAACAGTGTATCATAGATGAAATATGGGAATATTATATAATGATTTTCCTTATTTACCCATAAGTATCTAAACTCTCACCTATAAAATCTGATAAGATAAATGGAGTTTTTTTCCTTAAACAAGTGACCTACTGTTGCCAGCAACAACCACTCTGACCCCACTAGAAACCTGGAAATAATGTTGTTTGGATGTAGAGGAAATAAATTCTAGCAACAATAGTCAAAGTAGCTTATCAGGGACAAATTAAGCTCTGGGTTGCACAGCTATCAGAGTTTACCTTCATATTAAAAAAAATCACTTCCAATTTTAGCAATAAAAACATAAGTTGAAGTAAAGTGATTATATTAGTACATATAGTAGTTATTAGAACATTTTGAAACAATAGTACAGAAAAGTATGTTGTTTGTTGAGTCAATCATTAAATAGTTAGAAGCATCATTTTATACAAAATAAAATACTATACACTGCGATAAAATGAAGAACAGTAAAATGTTATGAATATAAAGTTAATCCCAAATTGTACCTTGAAATTAAATAAACATAACAATAGTTCCAATTTAAGAATATTTTCTAAGATACTACAGTGAGCTTACCTTCTAATCTCAACATTTCCTTCATCTACTTCCCAATTTATTGAATAATTGCATACTAATCAATTGATGATCTATTTAAGGTACAATAAATATAATGTTCTATAAGGATCTTAATTTCCATGCCTGGTGTAATCAATAAATTTTCCTTTCTGCAGAAAATACCTAAAAGAGATTAGATGTAGTGAGATTATTTTTAATGATAGTACCTGATTTCCAAGCTTAGTAATAGGCAGAGTCTAATATGATCTAAGACTCAGTTCCATAGCTATTTAAACTTTTTCTGTACTTAAGATGTAGCTGTTATCTTTCACGTCAATCTTTTCATTCAAGCATCACCAGAACTTTATATGATCACTCAAATAATTAATCATTACCATGACCTTTATCTTTCCCAGAAAATTTTAATCTTTTTCTTTATGATGAGGAATCACAGTAAGTCTAGGTTGAAATGCCCATTTACAATATTTTAAATACATTATCTCAGAGGCTAAGTCAAAGTTTTCTTTACACAAATAAGCTAAAACATGTCCTCAGTAGAACAGTAGAGTTGTTTGTTCTTGTTGGAAAGAAGCCTTTATTAACGTCTGGTTCATATATTTAATTTTTTCTCTTTGTTATAATTTGGAAAAGATTTAAATGTCAACCTGCAGTATCTCAAAGTAATGAGATCTGATGAACATCCAGGAAAGATATATCAGACACAGTGGTATCAGTATAGGTGTGCTGATAACTGGATTTTGGATAATTTGAAGTTGCAGCTTCCTGGATTTCTTGAAAGATAAGATCTGTAATTTTAGAAAAAGAGAGGAATCAAGGACAATACCAACTGTTTAGTCTTCAGCAAATGGAAAAATGATGTTAACATCCACTGCTAAAAGAGAGAAAGAACAAGTTGGGTGGGGGAAGATCGGGAGATTAGTATTCAACAGATATAATATTTGAGATGCTTATTAAACACCTAAGTGGAAAAGTCAGGTAGGCAGTTGGAAAGATGACTTAAGAATTCAGAGGATGTGTCTAGGCTTTAGATAAAAACTTGGCAACCATCAACATGACAGTAGTTAGATGGTATTTAAACCATGTGATGAGATGAGACCCACAAGGAAATAAGAATAGAGAGAGAAAGAAGAAGTCCAATCCCTGGGACACTGAAGTATTAAGAAATCGGGGAGATGAAAAGGAATCAGCAAATGCAACTGAGACTGAAATCTTAAAGAGATAGGAGAAAATTCATGAGAAGTTATTCTGGAAACTTGCTGAAGGATATGTTTTAAGGAGATAGGAATGAGTAAATGAGTCAAATGATATAAATTGGCCAAGTAAGTTGAAAACAAGAGTCTGACTACTGATTTAGTAGCATGAATGTCATTGGTAATTGGCCAGAAACTTTCAGAGAAATAAGTGTAGAAAGCCTGAATGGAGCATGCTTAAGAGAGATTCTGAAGAGAAAAATATAGGAAATATTTTAAGTGATAGAATGACTGTAAATATATATCAAGAAGGTTCCAGTCAGAAGAGAAAACACAATTCTTTGACCAGAGGGAACATAGCATGCCAACTGTGTTAACCAAATATCAGAGAATTGAAAAAGTTAAAAAGGAACTTTAGGAAGCACTTGCCATCCGCAGGTTTAGGGGAACTAAGAGAAAAAGATATATATTTTTAAAAGCTCACAGTTTTGGTGTTAGCTTTGTGGGGCTGGTACCTAGACTTGTGATGATGAGGTACAGAATGGCTATCTCTGAGAGGGAATGATGAGGTTGGTTTTGTGTGTTTTAGAAAAATGCTAAAATAGACTAGCTGTTGCTACTATAATGATTTGTTGCTGATGCGATGAAGGTACATTGTTGGGAAAAGCTGATAGGAATAGGAAGAAACAGGAGTGTCCATTATCTCTCGCTTAGTATCCTTTACAGAAAAAGTCTGATAGACTGCTGGCAGAAGGAGGAATGGAATACGGTTTGTAGGTTTTCGGCCTTAGCACCACAAAGAAGAGTATAGAAAGATGATTTTGAGCTGAGACAACAGATTAATGACAATAATAGTCCGTCTCTTTGGTTACTCAGCATTTAACATGCCCTTCTATGTATATTTCAATTTCCATACAACAAATGAACTTCATGCTTCCACCTAAGGTCTAACTACCCTGCATACAAATGAAGACACTACCCATTTCATGTTAATATTGCTTTTAGTCAAGACTTCAGGTGACTGGAGCTCTTTACCCGGGTTGGGGGAGTGACCTAAATTTTTATTCTGAAAGGGTCAAGATCCTTAATGGTCTTGTCCTTTTTTTTCTTTTTAAAGTTATACAGTTTTCCTTTAACTTTTCCTCTTGGACACAGAAGCCCTACAAAATCCCCTGAGTTACAGACATAGTCCATCTTGACACCACTGTCTAGATGCAACTTGATTTTTTTTTTTTTGCCCATTGATTCAGTAGCAGTCTGGAGTTATCCCAATTTCAAACTCAATTGGAACAATTTTGGTCCTCAAAGATGCATTCTTCCCATGGGACACAAGATCTCCAAGTTAGGAGAGTTCAAAACTGTGGAGATGGGAAGCAAAAGTCCTATGACTGGTTTATTAAGTATCAAAGTAAGAGAAGCTACTCACACTTCCACCCCATTATCCCAAGAGCTATGTGTTACAGTCATGGTGGTAAGAGCAGCATATTTGAAGCCAATACTGCAACTTATAAGGTAGAAACTCATCTTTGCAGTAATGTTGGTCTCCCAACTGGCACCATAATTGAGTTGGTAGACCATTTCACCATTCTATCAGGCCAGCTGCTTCTGGTGATAGAAGACATGGTAAGACCTATGAATCCTTTGGTCATGAATACATTACTGCTCTTCTTTTCTGGTGAAATGAGTTCCTGGAAGGATGTAGTATTATACAGAATATTATTGTGACCAATAAAGCGTTTTAAAAGTCTATGGATGATGGTGCTGGCAGAATATTACGAGAAGAGAAAGTTAGTCTATATTGAGCATACAAGCCTATTTCTGTGAGAACAAAATGCTGCTCCTTTCATAATAGAAGTAGTCTCAAAAATCAATCTGTCATCAGGTAGGTTATTTGATTCCCTTGGGGAATGGCGCCATATTGAGGCTCAGCTTGGTCTCTGCTGATGGCACATTTGCAATAGCTGAGCCATGTCAGCCTACACAAGATAGAGCCCAGGTTTTTAAACCTATGCCTGGCCTTCACCTTTGCCATCATGGCCACTCCAGACATGGGTCTCTAAATAAGCTCGTAATGGCTGGGAAAAAAGAATGACTGATGTTCACAGGACATATTGTCATGTGCACTTGATTATTGAGAGCTTCCTTTAGATAGAAGCCCTTGATAAGCATCCACATGGGACACAAAAACAAATGTATAAATATTTGAAACTCATTCCAAGAAGTCAATCCATATACCTCTTTCAAGCTGTGACTTTCTGGACACAAAAAAGATACATAGTGAGAAAAGATATGTAGTGGGCCATCTGGCAATCATTGGAAGAGGACGTGGTCCTTGTGGTTGTTAACAGGGCAGAGGTGTGAACATCCTGAAGAACAAATGAGAGTAATTATATGTTTATAGAAATCAACACTGGGTAAGCATCAGACACCTTCTCCCGAGCAATGGTGTTATATCATTTTCCAGTGCCTAAATGGAACACTACACAGAAAAAAATATATATATATGTATATATTAAAAATGGAGATAAACATACACAACGAACCCTGTAAATGTATTTTAATTTTTGTCAAAAGAAGCAAGACTCAAAATAATGTATATAGTAGTATTTCTTTTATAAAAAGTTCAAAAATAGGCAAAACTGAATAATATTATTTTAGAGAATGCATCAGAGGTAGTAAAATTAAAAACAAAAACAGAAAGAATTACCTTAACCTACTGGATAGTTTTTAACTTTAGAGATAAGGAAGGAGGTAGATTGATAAAGGGATATATAAGTAGTATCTGAGGTGATGGAAATGTTTTATTATAACTTGACGTGAAATTTCCAGGTGGTGGTGGTTACATGTGCTTCTGCTTTAGGATTATTTATTATAATGTACACTTAATGGAGTTTTTTGAATGTGTCATAGATCTCACCAAAACAAGAAACTTAAAAATGTATAATTAGCAAGATTTTTGACAAATTGAATGTAATAAATGAGGGAGACAAAGAAATTGAGGGAATTTCCAATCTTCTGGTTTGGATGAATTTCCTGTATCTCAAACCTGGTGCCTGTCTCCTCATCTCAGCAGTTTCTTCTTCACAAAGGACATGACATCACTTCAAAGCAAGAGCATTTGCTTTTCACTCAGTCTAAGCCCTCTCAATGCAGTCAAAAGAAAAAGAATGAACACTAAAGAAAAAACAAAATATTATTGTAATGATAGATGCAACTCAAATTTCATACCCTCAGAACTGATGGACCAAAACATTCCACAGTACTTTGTAATAAAAGCAAAAAACATTAATCTTCCTCTATGATAAAATGTCATGTTTATTCAAAAATGCCAAATTTTTCTTGGATTAAATCCTTTCTTTCATCCCATGAAAAGCTCAGCAAAAGACTATGTTCCAAATGCGATACTGTTACACCACATAATGTTCCATTAGCAACTATGATTTGATAAGCCTTCATAGACTGTTAATATCTACATTTTAGTTCATATTCTTGTTTTTTATCCACTCACATTTATCAAGTCTTTCATAAGGCTTCAATTTATACCAAAAAAAAGAGCCTGAGTCTTGACAATACAATCATTAAAATTGACTACAATGTGTGATCATAAATTTATCATAAATGATTTAGAAATGACTATTGAATGTATATGCAAGAAAAGATACCATTATTGGTTTTAGTTTCAGATTATTAGTTAAGTCAAGTTAAAATTAGCCCCTATTTGACTCCAGGAGATGGAAGCAAATTTACCTCAAATTAACAATTCTACCAAAATAGTTTCTCATTTTTTGGAAATCTATGTCCTCATGACTACACATATTAATATTCTAGTCTGATACAGGATGGGGGAAAAATTACATACGTAAGAAAGTTCCCAAGAAATTATTTCAGACTAAAATATGCTGCAGGTTTGTAAGAATCTCTTCTTCCTTCCTTCATTTATTTATTCCATTCTTTCTTACTTCTTTTCTTTAAAAAATATATATTGGTCACCCAATGTGTTCCAGGCATTGTAGATTCTGGTAATAAAAAGTGGTGAATAAGACACAGAAATTCCTGCCTTTATGGAGCTTGTATTTTTGTGGAAGTTGGATGAGGGTGACAATAGAGACAAATATGCAAACAAATAAAAAGCTAAAAAGAGATAATAATAGCTGCTATGAAGAAAAGAAGCCAGTGACAGAATATGAAACAATTGAGTTGGTGGCAGGGTTGAGGGGTTTATTTAGATAGAGTATTCAAAGGCCACTACTCTCAATCAGGACATTTACGTGAGATCCAAAGGTAGCAATGCACCCAGTATTTCACAAATCAGGGCAAAGTTTTTTGGATAAGATCAAACACAATACAGTTGAAGAAAGAAAGGAAGCCCTTGTACCTCGAGTGTGGAACAAGATGGAGAATGGTAGGAAAGGAGATCAGAAAAGTCATTAGGTAAAGCAGGTAAGTCTTATGTCCACGGTGAGGGGGTTAGAATATGTTCTATGTTAATAGAGAAGGTAGTGGAGGATTTTAAGGAAAGAAGTGATATGATTTGAATGATGTTTAACATGTGGTTTTGACTGCTGAGCAGGTAATGTATGTGTGTGGGGAATTACAGTGGGGTGAATGTGGAAGCAGGTAGATGGTTAAGGGGCTTTCCCATTATTCCTGTGAGGAACAGCTTGACAACAGCTTGAGCTTGGCTCAAAGCAGTGGAGAAGGTTAGAAGTGGCTGGATTTAGGGATTTATTTTGGAGATAAGTCAAACTGGATTTGCTGATCGATTGATTGTAAGGGAAGGATAAAAGAGTGATGAAAAACTATAGATGGCATACATGAATCACTCATTAAGTCATGGATAACAGAGTTAATATGTTGTTCTTTTTAAGTTAAATGCAGTCAGAAGTTATACTGCATTGTGACAAAAAGACCCTTGACTAAAAATTATGCTTGTTTAGTAAAAATCTATGACATTCACAAGTAACACTAAAATCATCCTAGAGTAGTTATGCAATCAGAATCCAGACTAGGGTGAACAATTGCTATTTCAATCACTCCCACTATAGTTTTCATTCATTTCATTTCATTCATGTCATCACTTATGTAAATTATTCTGACAGTTTCCTAACTATTCCTTCTATTATGAGTTTCTTTTCTCTCTCCAGTCTGTCCTTAACACTTCTATATGCTGTATTACTCATAACACATATGATCATGTCATTTTTCAAATTATAATTACGTACTTATATTTCTCTAAAACTAGGCAATAAACTCCTAGAAGTGATATCCTTTTAGTCTCTGTATATCATATATTTGATGGGTAGTGGATATTCAATTACCATCTGATGAATAATCTATGAAGTAAAACTTGATTGTCTTATTGTCCAAAATGATCCTCGGAGCAGCAATTTTTGTTGTTGTTTTTCAACTCTTCTAGATTTTATTTCCATGAATGCAAATGTCACTGTAAAGTTACCTGGCCCACAGGGGATGCTCAATATATATTGGATGAAATCTGTCATATCTTTATCTCCTGCTTTCGATTCTCACATGAAGTTGTGTTCTGAATCTTTGTCTGTTCCAATTTCTATTGTGTTTGTCCAATTGCTAATTTGACGTTCTGTTACCTTTGCCATTTCAAAATTGGCATAACCAAACTGTCTTCTTTATTTTTCCCCCTCTTTCAAAAAATACAGCAGAACTCCCCATAACAAACAAGCAATAATTGATCATCTTTTCTTTTATGATTTGCCTGTTCTCTTTCTGCTTTCATTTGGTAAAATGACCTAGAAATCCTGGATTCCTCCTTATTCCTTTCCACCCTTGGTCTGTCTTATCTAATCGGTCATCAAATCTTTCCTCATTTTCTTCTAGTGTCTTCTTTCTCAGTATTTCTTTTTATTTGTACTGTCTCTAACCAAGACTTTCTAACTGATGTCCTCAGTTTCAGTTTTTTCTCTTTCTAATACAGAACACACATCTTCTCCATATTATCACTGTAAAAATGATGGTTTAATTTTATCCTTCCCTGATCACAAAATTCTTAGTGGTTGCCCAATGCTTAGGGGCGCTGTTCAATTCCTCGTTATGTGCATGGTGTAACCCGTATTCTCAGACAACTGAAATTTAGATAATCTTTCTGGAGTGTCCTTTAAAATTCCTATAATCCTTTTCAATTTTATTAACATTTGGCCATAGATGGGCTACTTTTTTAAACTTGCAATAAACTTACAGATTTACTTGTGAGTAAATAGTCTTCCATAGAATTTGGAGGATTTTACTTTGTGCGCAAAAATGAATGAAATTATTTTTCTAGAAATTAATTAGATAAAATTTTTCTGTCTTCTTTTTCAGTAATATAAAAGTCAGTGTTTCCCAACCCTGGGTGCATTTTAGAGTCATCTGGGGAACATTAAAAAATACCACTGCCCAGACCCAACCCACCAACTAAATTAGAATTTTTGTGTGGGGCTTGAGAGCCGTACTTTTTTTTTTATGAGAGTTATTCTAGAGTGCAGTCCAGGTTAATGGTGAGATTGGCTAATATTCAACAACTATCAAAATACTTATTTTTGATGTTAGAGAGAATATTTTGTGATTCTTGGCAGCTACATACTGTTGAATGCAAGTAACCTATTTACATTACTATTTGTTCATTTATCAAACGTTCTGAAGTAACCACTGTGTGCCAGCCTCTGTTACTGGATGACTTAGCGGTAGAACAAACGGGAAATAATAACAATAGCTTCAGTGAATCAAGTGCTTTGTATATATTGTGTCTTTCTATAGACTCAACAGTTTTTGGATAGGTTGAGATTATTATGCCTATTTTTCAGAGTCTGAATGTCTGTCTTAGAGGAGTTAAGTTACATGCTTAATGTCTTTAAGCAAACAGATGTTAGAGCCAGGACACAAACCTAGGATACAATCTGTCTCTAAAACCCAGCCTATTAGCTGGTACTAAGGACAAGAGCTACTTCTGATTCTGAAAGGATAAAAATAAATAAATACTTTAACAAGTCCCACAGGTATTCGTTGGGGGCAGTTATTGCAGTAGATTCGTCTTTGTTCCCTTACGGTCTAGCACCATGCCTGGACTCAAGCAGATGCTCAGTAAATGTTTGTTGAGCTCACGTGAACCTGTGAAGGCATTAACGGCTATCAATGAGATAATATATTATCTCTAAAGGACCATTTGTCCTTTAACAAGAAATCTCTAGGGAAATATTCTAGAGTATACCCTGACAGTTGGGTTTTCTCTTTTTTGTAATGCGAGTGCCTGATTTAAGCTTTGATTACCAAGACATCCACTTCAAAAAGGCATCCACTTCAAAGATGGCTGTCTCCAATAAACCCATTCCAACCACACAACTAGATAAAAAGCCAAGCTCCTTCCCCCCAACTCCTTTGTTTTAGATTTTGGTTGATTTTTGATAACTGACCATTTGGACTGCTTGTCTTTTCTCCTTCTGTGCTTTAAATTCCTGCTCTTATGTTTTAAATTCAACAAGAAAGAGTGAGCCTGTGGAACCCTAGACCCCACCCTTGACCTCTAAAAGCAGAACCCCCAGACCACACTCTCTCACTCTCTCTGAGGACCTCACTCTGTAGCCCAGGTGTGCCATGTAACTTCCAGTACCTGTAAGTAATGAACCTTTTTTTTTTTTTCAAAATTTCCTGATGGTTATTGCTGAGGGCACCTTGTCATCATACTAAGAACCACAAGGGCCAGTTCATCCACAACTTTGGTTATTGATAGGCTGAGACGGGTGCACAACAGATGTCTTAATTTGAATGAATTTCTAATAATGGAATTTTGCACATCATAGAAAGCGTGAGTGTGAGAAATTGGAACTCAGAATGGATCCTTTCAACTTGCAATGTAAACTTTGGTAACAAACAACAGGCCATGTTGGAACCTACATCTGTTTCTTTAACTGGAAATTTTTTTCACAAACTGACATCATAGTCCTTCTAAAAAACAATAAGTTAAAGCTATCATACAATTCAACTAATCTGCAGATTTCATTCTGTGCTTATAAAGTGGTATGAATATGAATAAAGAGAAGGATAATCTGAGTGATGTGGCAGGACATCTAGGGTATTGTGTATCTATTTGAATATACAAAAGAGAAGAAAAAATTACAGACCAATGAGAGAGTGATTGAGTTCCTTATCTCAAAAATATTGACCATAGTATCTGAAAGTTGGTAGGTATTAAATGTTATCTATATAGATTTTTTTCAGAATTTACTTTGAGATGGCTATTCCTTTTTTGATGAACTATTGACAAGAATCATAGTGCAAAAAATAGAGTATGAAGCATGGATGTCTATTATTTTCTGGCAAATATCTCATTGTGTTAATAATCCATCTGGTTCCCACTAATTCAGTTCAAGTATTTAATCACAGCCTGAATCTTCTGTCAACATTACCTTTGTCTCTATGTGAATAATGCCAGGGATGAGTCAGGCGCTTCCTCCAAGCCAAGCCACTGCATTTTAGGACTGTCCTAATTGTTAAACTCTTCTCACATATTGAGTCAATATGTCCTGGCTGATTTATTACATGACAAATATAATACATCTTCCCATGAAGACATAGAAATCTTTCAGATATTTGAAGCCAGATATTTGAAAGTTGAAAAATCTTTCAGATATTTGAAGTATTCCATGTTCCCTTAGAAATACTTTTCTTTTCCAGGTTAAGTTTCCTACTTGCTGCACCCACTTTTTGCAGGATATAATTTCTAATTCCTTCAAGTTCCAGGTTGTTTCCCCATAACTCTTGTTTTAGAGCTCAGTAAATTTTAACCTCTCACAAGCATTTCACACCTTCATATTTCATTTCCCAACAAATGTATTTGGAAACAAACAAGGACTGTTATTTCCTTGTTTATCCACCTGCAGGAAGAGGGTCTAGAGTCCCATTAACCATAGAACAAAGAAGAGGGTGAACTGTTGAGAGTTACGCAGCTCTCTTCTCTCTTCCCCTCTCCTGGTGGTGTGTTTGTGTGTGTGTGTATATACGTTATAAAGCAACCAATAAGAATAAACAGAATCTGTTCAGTCATCTTTATTTAAAGGATTCTACCTTACGTGGCTTTAGGAGTAGGAAAATGACTATAACGTCAGGTGAATTCATTTAGTTTAGGAATTTTCTTAATGGTACCTAAGGAATTTTTAACTAGAGGTTTTATGGAGAAAATTGGAAAGTAATTGGTGTTGGTATTTAGTAGCGCTCACTAAATTAGTTGTTATTCCGGATCCTTTATGGGTTTTAAACAATATGAGAAATGGACAGAGCAGTTAAACAAGGATTTCAAATCCAGAAATAACTTTTAAAAAAAATAAACAATGGATATTAAATTGGGAGATGCTTTTATCATGTCACCTGATTTAATCCCTGAGGTAACACAAGTAACAGAAGACGTGTCTACTATCAAGTAAACTAGCAATCCTTAGGAAGTAATTGGAAAATACAACCTTACTGATGTGTGCTAGTTGTTATCGGCTGCATATGATTAAGTATTACAAGAAAGAAAATGAGGGGCTGGCCAGGTGGCATAGTGGTTAAGTTTGTGTGCTCCACCTTGGCGGGCCAGGCTTGGTGGGTTCTGCTCCTGGGTGCGGACCTACACATTGCTCATCAAACCACGCTGTGGTGGCATCTCACATACAAAATAGTGGAAGACTAGCACAGATGTTAGCTCAGGGACAATCCTCTTCAAGTGAAAAAAAGAAGGAAGATTGGCAACAGATTTTACCCCAGGGCCAATCTTCCTCACCAAAAAGAAAAAAAAGGAAAAGAAAGAAAGAAAGAAAATGAATTTGGGAAAGATCTAGCTAGTTTAGAAGTAGACATAAAAGTGACTCAAGGGAATACAGAATATTGGGACTTCATAGGGTTGGAAAGCTGACTTCTTACACACTCTAAACAATAAGTAATAGGATTTAAAAGTCTTTGAATAACATTTAAAAATAAATGTTTTAAAGTGACTAAGGGAAAAAGTCAGATTAATGGTGTCATATTCCCACATATTTTCCCTAAAAATGTCATTTGAAGTCACCAGCAAATTAAGAGAGAGAAGCACAGAGTGACAGAAAATTATTATAGGAAAGAACATTCAGTGTAGTTACTGGCATACGTAATTGACTGGAGGCAAATAGATAAGATTTGTACAAGATGTTTTATTCAACTAGATTGTCAGAGAATCCCGGAGCCCAAACTAAAAAAATCCCTTGACCATTTGAGACTTAAAATAACTAATTCTTTTTTTTTTTTTTTTTGCTGTGGAATATTCACCCTGAGATAACATTTATGCCAGTCTTCCTCTATTTTGTATGTGGGTCATTGCCATGGCATGGCTGCCAACCAGTGGTATAGGTCCACACCCAGAATCTGAACCTGGGTCACCAAAGCAGAGCATGCCAAAATTAACCACTAGGCCAAAGGCCAGCCCTTAAAATAATTAATTCTTGAGCCTCCAGTCTTCCACAGCAGAGGGTAGCTTTGAAAGCCACCAAGGATGAAAAATCCTTGTTAGGTATGACCGAAGAGAACAATGGATCCAGTCTTTATTTCCAGACGGAAAGACCAGGGAACCTCCTCACTTCAAGTTTTTACAATGTCTGCTCAGTGAGATTGTAGAATTGTTACGGACAGCGATGACTGTTTTCAACAGAAGTGTTTAGGCTGTTTATCCTGTCTCAGTTTTATCATTTCACATTGAGTGTTAATGGAGGCAGACAACTTGTCTTTTCAGCTCAATTTTGAGGAACAGGAGGAGTCACATTACAGTGTTGTGGAAAGTTAGAATCCTGAATTTTGTCTTACTTGGCAAGAAAGTGACAGAGTTCTATGCTTGGGAAGAAGAGTGAAACGGATTTATTTTAACTGGCAAGGTGAGGCGTGGAGACATAGGTTATGTATTCACCAATCTGGTTTTTCTCAGCTACCCTTATTATTACATTGGGACCATGTGACTGCCTATTAAATAATGGAATATGGGCAGAACCGATCAATCTTTTTTCAGTCCAGGCCATAGAACTTTCCTTGAAATCTTTCACCCTCTCTCTTTCCTCTATCAGCTTACAAAGAAGCAAAGTGTTTTGAGATGGTAAAGCCATACAGTCAAAGGAACCCAGATTTTTGATTCACTATTTGAAGGAAAGACCCCTTGCAGAACCATCCAACTTCCACTGTGGTATACTTGAGAAATAATTATTTATTCTTTTAAGCTGCTGCGATTTGGGGGTACTGTTATAGCAATCAGCTTATTTTAAGTAATGCTTGAGAGAAGACCTAAGATAAACAAATGTTAGAAATCATAGAGGTACTGGGAGGTCCCATTGTCAAGGGTAAAGATTAGGTATTTGTCCTGACATCAGAAGTCATGCAACTCTTTAGAGTTAGACAAGTGATACAATCTGACTTTGGGTTGAAAGATAATGGATGGACAAGGGTGTTTCCAGAGGCATCAGTTAGGAAGTTGTTGCAGCAATCCAAGTGAAAAATGACAATGGTTTTGACCAGATGGCAGCAGTGGAAAGAGTGAGAATTTGTTGGCTTCTGCATGTATTCCAAAGATAGAGCTGACGATATATACTGATGGCTTGGATGTGGTTTATGAGTGAAGGGGATGGGTAAAGGATGACTCCAAGTTTTGTGTAGTAATTCCCTGAGAAGGGAAAGATACTAAAAGAAACAACTTTCTATGTCTTTATAACATGGAAGGTGAACAGTTCAGTTTTTGCTCCTAGAAGGCTCAGGAGTAGGTCAAACTAGCTATCTCTCAAACCCACTAGTGACAGTCGTCTTCTGACCAGTGATAAAAAATTGTATTCAGTGAAATTAGTACTCAGCACCTGCAACCTAGGCCGTAAATTCTCATTTTTAGCGGAAGTTTCTTAGAGGATTGCCAGAATTGAGTATAAGGTTGATCTCTATCATATTGCTTTTGCTTGTCAAAACTTAACATGTTGGAGGATAAAGAAATAATAAGAAAAACAAAAAATTAATGTTGCTACCTCTATAGCGTAGTAGTTAGTTTTTGCTGGTTGTTTTTATTTACAACTATGAATATAAGTGCTATTATCAGAAATTTCTCAGATCATTGTCATTTATAGCACTATATAGCTCATTTGATAGGTAAATTTTACCTATGCATAGGACCTTTTTAAAGAGTGGCCTTGAGATTTCAAAATTTTTGAATATTTTTGCATGCTCAAACACTGCTATTATTCAACTTTTATTCAAGGTTTTCTTTATCCTTTTAGTGTTCCTGTCTTCTCCTTAAAGGTCTTAATTACATGTTTGTTGCTCTTTGTGCTACTAAATATGGGATCCTACATTGAGTATGGAATCTATCTGAGAAGAAGGAGAATCACTCTCAACCATTTCCTGAAGTCAAAATTGTAATGACGTCAACGTGTCTGTTCTTTTGGATTCCAAAGAACCAAATTTCAAAATATTTTTCTCAGCTTTTGAATTTTCCCAGCCGTTCGTAACCTGTGATGCTGCACTAGCAGCAGATGCGTTGCTTTCTGTAACCACTTTTCCACCAGCAGAGGGATGTGACTCCGGTGAACTTCTGCCTTCAGTTCTCCTTCCACTTGTTGTAAGCAGTCCCGGGTGAGTTTTAGAAATACTAAACTGCTTCTTAATTAAGTTCCTTTCCTCTCTGCCTCATGCAGGACAAGCTCTGTTTGCAGGATCTCGGTCCTTTACATTTTCTTTCCCCTGATTTTCTGGTTCAAACAGACTTAACTAGGAACTGACTAATGAGGATTCATATATTTGAAGATATGCAGCTATGAGTTTGCCAAAGCATTCAATTCATTCATTGCTCAAACAAATGCCATCCATCTTCCCATGTCTGAGTAGGGTGATTTAATAAGGAGTTATTTAAGGAGTTATTCTTTCATCAATCCAATACCTAATTCCATCTAAATTCTTTCCATTGCCACCATGGTATGCTGTAAAATGGCTCCCCCAAGAGGTAACTCTGTTCTAATCCCTGGACCTATGAATGTTACCTTATTTGGCCAAAAATGGTCCCTGAGAGATATGATTAAGTCAAGGATTTTAAAATGGAGAGATTACCCTGGATTATCTGGGAGGACCCTAAATATTATCACAAGTATTGTTATAGAGGAAGGCAGAGGAAGATTTGAACACACATAGGGGAGAGACCTTTGTAAAGAACAGGGCATACAGATATTTGATGATGCATTCCTTGGAGACTAGAATGATGCAGCCACAAGAGAAGGAATGGTGGTAGCCAAAGAAAGAAACTGGAAGAATCATAGCTCCCCAAAGCCTGCGGAGGAACCGGGGCCCTGCTGACGCATGGATTCCAGCCTTGTAAAATGGATTTTGGATCTCCAGACCTGTGAGAGAATGAATTTTTAAGCCACCAACTTTGTAGTAACTTGTTGCAACAGCAAGAAGAAATTAATATAGCCATCATGCTTAACTTCATGTTAGTTTATCTTCTAATTTCTAAGAAAGTTCTAACTCCACGTTTACCTAGTACGCTTTCTCATCCTGCCTGTGACACTTTTCTAGCTGTGTAATCTTTGGCAAATAATTTATCTTCTACGTTACTCAGTTTCCTAATGTTTAAAATGAGGTAATAATAATACCTACTTATATGGTTATTATAAGAGCTTAATAAATTAATATTTGTTAAGAACTTAGAACAGTGCCTAGCACTGGCAAGTGCTATATAAGTTGATATTAAATGAATGTTTTAAAAAGTAGATAAAACATTTTGGGGGGTGGGGAATGCAGAGAGAGCCATAGAATGATGGTTTTCTCCCTTTCAGCTACCTTCTTTCAATTTCAGGGGAAATAATTTGGAAACAAAAGGTAAAAAATATGCTATTTGTATTGTGAGCTTTTTTTTAGACCATATTCATACAAAAGAAAGGCACATATTGCCATCATACATTTAAATCTCTGATAATTATTATTTTTATAGTTAGGAGGTACCTTTTAAAATTTTAAATTGGAAAAAATACACCATAAACATCCTTTCTGTATAAAGTCCAATGAAAAAATACCATAATGAACCAATATTATGAGATTGATATTTTTAATATAACAGAATGAGAGTCTTCGGTAAAGTAAATTTTTGTAGATTTCACGGATTTTTGTACCAGTACCTGAAAAAGGAAAATAATATATTAGTTTTGTATAGTAAAATTACCAAATTACTTGTACTTGCAGCGAAATTTCTTTTGTTGCTTTATGAATTTAATGTTAAAGGACTATATTGATCATCCACAAATCTATGCTACAATTAAAAAACACATTTAAGAGAATCAAGTTTGTTTTCTTCTATCTTCTTGTAGATATTATGCATTCTTGTAACAATTAATTCATTTAAAAATGCAATGTTAATTCAAGGTTATAATTTATTTGCATCCATGTATATATTATACAGGATTTTTTTGTGTGTGGGTATTACGTTTAAATCAACATAGTCTCCTGATACTGAATAATTTGAAGTAGAATTTTTTCTCTGCCTTAATCGACTTTTCCAGAAAAGTAGCATTCTTTCCTTTACCTGTTGTGAATTAAGTAATTAACATATTAAGAAACTAAATACTAATGTTTACTGAAATTAGTAAATTTATTTAATATCTTGAACTAACTCATTAATCAATGTCCTTCTATCTTTCATTATAGTAAAATAAATAAAAGCCAAAAGAATATGGTGATAGAGTTTAACTAAAACGTGAAGCCTTTTAATTTCCTTGGTAATAGCTGCTATTCGGAGGTACCACCACCAATACTAACTGCCCACACACCTGTTTTTCAATTCTATTTTAACTACTGCTGTCCCTTCAATAGAAATTCTGATTTGGCTGACAGTCAAATAAAGCCTTGCCATTCTCCTGTCTGGTGAATATTTATAGTAGTAAAATTAGAACAGCTTTGGGAAGGAATGAAGGAATGTGGACTTGGAATGAGAGTGACCAAATTTTTCGTTAGATGACTAAGATGGAACGTGTCCAGCTGAGCTTTTTGATGAGTGCCTTTCTTCCCAGGACTGTGTGTAATGGGGGATGGGGAACAAGGTTGAGGGGAGGAGGTGTGGACTGAGAAATTTTACATCTAAATTGTTCGTTTATTTGTTTTCTAAAACAGTGGTTCTCAGAACAGGGTAAGGATGGTGGCTGAATGGATAGCATACAGAATGATCTGTGAGAACGTTAACAATGGTTCCTCTCACCCATAATTCAACCCCTCCCCCATATGGAAGTTTCTTCCCTTTTTTGACCACTATTATTTTAGAATATTCAAGTCATAATAAATTTGGATTAATTTAAGGAAGAACTATCTAGTTGTCCAAACGCTGTCCATGTTTAATACATAGAACGTGAATTCGTATTTTCAGAAGTTCTGGGACACAGACTACCAGTATCTCCCTACATCCCACTTTCTTGCTTTCATGTAGGAAAAATATATTCAAAGGTAGTTTCAGCTGATGAGATTTAGTCTATTTAATGTGTGATTTTTAAATTTTGTTATCCTATATGACTTACAGAAACAAATGCATGGTACTCTCCTCTCTAGAAGATTTCATTCCTTTACCTAAAAAAAAAAAAGGAGAGATCTTACACAATGATAAAATGTACTTCATTTCATAGTATTAGGCCTATCTTTTCTGAATAATCTTTATTCTCTAAGAAGTTGTGTCCTGGTGATCTCTTCATAACTCATGTTTAGAATACTCTCGATTGCCACCAGATTTAGCTTTAGGAGACAAAGAACTGGTCAAATGACTTCTCTCAGTGAAGATCCTTAATAAATTCCTTTGACCACAGGATGAAGTCCTAAGTGTTCATCAGTGTTTTCAAGACCCCTTCTTATCAATCCTATTTTTTTTTTTATCCACACTTTCTAACATTTCCCCTCTATCTCCATGTGAGCCATGAACTACAGGTAAATGCTGGTAGATGGAAAGTGCTTTGTGTCAAAGAAACCCACTGAAGGAACATGTTAATATGTGCAGCATTGTGGAATGGGATCAGCTCTTTCTACCTCTCTGGAGCAGTTCCAAACAATCATTTAACTTGATCCTGATCCCTGTCAGGAACAAGGGAATGGGAAGAAATGTTGATACCTCCTTCTAGAAAACGACTACTAGGAGTATCTGATTAATGGCAATGAACTGCAGAAATTATTTACTGGTGGTTTTAAGCTCTCATTTTTTTCAACCTGTATCCAGGGTTCAGAGTATCTTCTATGTGGTTTCGAATTCACTTTCTCTTTTATAAAATAGCCTGCTTGCTTGGGCTACATCTACTAAAAATTAGGGACTAAGTGCTTCTTAAATATTTTTCAAAAAATGGTTATTTTTAAAACGTTCAGAGAACTATAGGTCACGACAATAACAGAAACTGGATTTATCCTCTTGCCTGAAATAAATTTTCAAAAAGCACCAAAAATATGAGAACATTTTCTCAGGATCTAGGCATTAGGCAACAAAGGACAGTGATCCCTATGTGACAGGAAGTCAATGAGATGAACCCTCTGATTGCCCTAGCTTACTGCCTGAGAGTTTCCAGGCCTTATTGAAGGCAGATGGAGCTGGAAGTCCAGGAAGATGAGATAGCTGAAATTCACAGGGCAAAGCACCTGAGAGGAAGAGGGGGACAAAGGAGTTACAAGTATCTAAAGAGGTTAGCCTCACATTTTTCAAGTGAGCATAGATTATTTGTATAAAGATACTACCTGAGGCCAGGTAAACAACCACCTAAAAGGACAAAATGGAGCAATATCTGGTATTCAAACGGGCAAGGAACAGCTTTTGATCCCACGAACCAAGTAAAAAAACTCAGAATTCACAAGGCATGTGACTGAGTACTCAGAATGGTTTGATCTCTGTGATGGAAAAAATTAGCCTTAGATAAAAATGTTTCCCTGTTCCTGCTTCATAAAGCTTAAAAGCATAGTGACCTAATGGCATCCTAGAATGAAGCTCATAATATATATATATTATATTTATTTGAAAAACAATGCTTTCCTTCAATATTAGAAACAAAGCAGGGAGGTCCATCTAATCACTTTTATTTAACACTAAACTGGAGAAATGCAATGAATAAATAAATAAATGGCATCCAATTTGGAAACTAAAACATTGATCAATAGATGAATGGGTAAAAAAATTATGATATATCCATATAAGGAAATAATACTCTGCCAAAAATATTAGACCAAACTATTGTTATACATAACTACATGGAAAAATCTCAAAATAATTGTGCTGAATGAAAGAAGCCAGACACAAGATGATTCCACTTACATAAAATTCTAGAAAATGCTAACCAATCTGTACTGGCAGAAAATACATCAGGGATAGGAGAAAGGGAAGGGGTGGATTACAAAGGAACAGGAGGAACCTTTTGGTTGTGGTGGATATATTTATTATCCTGGTGATTTGTTTCACAGGTGTAGACATCTTCAAAACTTATCAAAGTGTACACTTTCAGTACATGTAGTCAACTTCAGTAGGATGTCAACTGTATCTTAACAAAGCTGTTCAAAGTGTTTAAGCTGATCCATGTTTGCTTGTGGAGAGATTGTGTTTCTTCCCCTCTCCTACAGATCTCATTCATTACAGGAGTAAGATTTAGGTAACCTACCTGATCAGGAAAAGGAGAAAGCTGAGGTTCTGGGGCATCAGGTTCAAATGCAGCAGATGAGGCTGCAGGAGGTATAGCTGCAGCAAGTGAGGCTGCAGGAGGTATGGCTGCAGCAGGTGAAGCTGGAGCACATATGGCTGCAGGAAGTGTGGCTACAGCAGGTTCCACTTCATCAGGCTCAATCACAGCAGGGTCAACTGCAACAACCTCTGGTGCAGGAGGTGTGGCTACAAGAGGCTCAAGTTTGGCTGCAGCTTCATTAGGTGAGCCAAAAGCTCTTACAGGTGTACTTGAGGGAGGGACATGGGGAGAAGCCCCTGGAGGAGAAGAAGGAGGAGGGGCCAACCAAGTAGGTAGGAGAAAACTAGGAATGCGGTTGATGGCTCCAGGAACAGTGCGAATCCAGGGATACGGGGATACCCCCGTATCAGAGTTAGGAGTCCAAGGGTGATTTGGGAAATTATTCCGTGGAGCATAGTAAGAAGGAGTGACATCATTGTTTGGTATGGGATAAGGAATATTCAGAGATGGGTTAAGTGGGTGACGATTGCCCTTGTAACCCTAAAGGAGAAGCAGAGAAATCAAAGTTGATTGTTTATGTCTATTCCATGTATGTATTACAACTCATGCTGTGACTGAGATGCGATATGATGAAGGAAGAAAATTTTTTTAAAGAATTTCAATTAAGTCTCTTTCTTAAGGTTAATGTTCTTCCATAAGTTTTGAAATAGGAACTAATAATTTGTTAAGAAAATGGAATAAACCCTTTTTAGGGGAAAATATTTTGTGTTGAGGCAAATCAGAGTATTATAAACTGCACAATCTGCCAGCCTAGGCCAGGACAAAAATAGAAGGAAAGAGAGCACACAGTAAAGGATTGATGCTTCTAGGCCTCCTTCTCTGCACCCCCTGCCCAGCCCAATGCCCCCAATGCTCTCTGGGTCTCTAAAGTGCCCTATTGAAGCACTTCCTACTTTATATCTCTTCTAGGGGTCCTTCTGAACTCCTCTCCACCCTTCATCAAAGCTTCCACTCCTTCAAGGCTAAGCATCTCATATTGTTATTAAGAAAAAAAGCAGACTGGATGTGGATGACTCATTACTGGCTTTTTTTTTTTTCATTTGAGATATAATTGACTAGTAATACTGTATTATGTTTGAAAGTTGCTAAGAGAATAGATCTTAAAAGTTTTCATCACACGAAAAAGGAATTGTAACTATGTATGGTGATGAATGATAACTAGACTTACTCTGGTGATCATTTGGCCATATATACTTCTGACTTTTCATATGTAATTTTCCCTTTAGTGTTTGTGTTTTAAATGAGAAGACTACTAATGTTACTAATGCACTTATTACTAAATTTCGCATGATTGCTTTTGGTAGAAGGACCTCCATATTTTCCTACAATTGCTCTAGGTTTGTCTATTACATGTATGGAAAGCTATCAGCAAGCTCCAAGCTCACAAAATTATGTAAGAATTTACGGAAAATTAATACATTTCTTGGTCTCACATGCATGAAGTTTTATTTCCTATCATAAATTTGTCAGTTTTTATGAGCAAACTTGGTATGTATTCATTTACATATCAAGATCCTGGATTCTTTGATCCAAGGAATTCAAAATTTATTTAACATAAACATCATTTTAAAATACAATAAACTATATGTAACCTTTCTTATCATACATTTGTGTTAACACTAACCAGTTGATAGAGTTATTTTCTTTACGTGTATTCAAAGTTAATTTGTCAATAGCAGATACTATTTATGAACATAGACTCAGTTTTCATAATTGTTTGAAAATACTGCCTTCGTTATCAGTGATACTTTTCTATGATATAAAAATTTATTTATATAATTAAATTTCATTTTAAAGCATTTAATCTAATGAGCAGGCAGTGAAACTGGTCAGGATATCAGTGTGAAAAAAATGCTGTGGGCTTTATAAATATAAATATCCTTATTCTTATATACACATGTTTAAGTGAGCCCATCACAGCAAGAAAAGAGAACATGCTCCTAAATTACTTAGCTTTTCAAGGAAAAACATAATCATACGGAATTATTTAACATTATTAGATAGAAAATGCTATTTTAAAAAGAAAATTAATAATGTAAAATACATTTCAATATCTTAAAGTATAAATAAATATGGATATATTTTACCTCTTCACTAGATGAGGGAAATTTCTAAAACAGCAAAGAAAACAATGTTGGTTTTGATTTCACCCCACTGAAAAACCTTTTTCTTCAGATCCCTGCTTACATTCAGAGTGACTATAACTGACAAAACTCTCTGAGTAACTTGAAATTTTCTTTCTTAAGTGATGTAATTGTTTGTCTTGTTTTCCTGTGACTATGTAGATTAAGTCCTGTTATTCTAAATACATCCTTACAAAGTAGATATGCAATGACCAATTTTAATGCCCTGCTAGTTCCAGTGTTTCTACTCCATCATTAAATTCTTTATTCATATATATCCATAAACTTTCACATATAGGGAACCAAATATTTTGATTCGTTTTTGTGGCTGGTTGCTTATGTACACCAGATATTTACATTAGATCATGATTTGCATTTATCAAAAAATCCCCAGGGACTAAACGATGCTTTGCATATAACTCCTCAACAAATGTAGATTGTTCCTCAGTGGCTTTAAGATGTTTAAGTTTTTTCTTGATGGATATTCAAATATTTACTTTAAAAAGTATAAAACAAGTGCCTACTATGTGCTGCCCGTGTGCTAGATATTGGGATCCTAAGTATTGGAAAGAACAGACAAGGTTGTTTGCTTCTGTCTGGGTTGCTACATTTCCCAGACAGTCAAGCTTCCAGCTTGACATTTAATATTGTATGTAGTATTTGTTTCCAAGTTAAGGTTGTTTTCCTTAATTACTGAGTTAAAATGTTTGCTCATGGATCCTCTTGTCATCCTAAGGTCTAATGCATGATTCACAAGTGATATATGTTCCAGAGCATTCACGGAGACAAGTGTCAATGATTTGCATTGTGAGTGTAGAGCTCTAGATTCTCATGATTAAAATCTTAACTCTTATAAGAAATTCAAAATAATATTTCATACTTTTTTCATTTTTTAAATTACTTTCAAAACCTTCCTACTCCTTTGCCATATATCTAATGGTGTTTGGTGTTTAGATCTCATCTCTCTGCCTTTCTTGGCAAGATTGTCAGGTTTATCTACTGCATACTTGTAGGTAGAGGTACAAGTATAATTTTCTTGGCACAGTCGTATCATCAGAATTTGATATAAAAATGACAAAGAACTTAAAAGAAATCTAATATCAATCAATGAATACTTTGATCTCCTACACAAGGATAACTTTTATTGGTATTTTCTGCCCAAAAGTCATCTAACTTCTTGGGAACACACTGCTCTTGCTAGTAGTTCCTAGCTCATGCTTTCTTCTTCTCTAGTCTTTCAAAGAGGCAAACACTTGCTGAATTCATCACTTAGTTTGTTCAAGTAAACTTAGTACATTGTCATAAAATTTTATAGAAGCATGGGGAGTAAACCTGGGCATAGCAAAAACTTTATCACACTTCTAAGAGAGTGTGCTTACTCAATGCTTCTGCTCTTTGGAAGGAAATCAAGACCTCATGATATGTATGTTAAATACAAATATATTCATACTGCACAAACATTTTTCTATCAAATAAGAAGAAATTAATGGCCCTAATATTTTAACAACAGTAGTAGTCCAAAAATTGCATTGTAAAGAAATCAGAGTTTTAAAACGTAAAATACACTTTAAGGTAAAAACAACTACATTTATATGTAAATGAAAAAAAGTTTTACCTCACCAATGAAGTGGAGACGCTTCTAAAACAAAGAAAAATGTTATTTCACTATGGTTATTTACTTGAAAACTCCTGTCCCCAGATTTCCATATTACTGAAGAATGTGTTCAGCCTTACTATTAGGATAGTTAATTTCTTTTTTGAAACATGAGTCACTAGTATAAACTATTTCTTTGTTAATATTATCCTCGTTATATGTTTTTGACCCAGACAATTGCCTCGGAAAGTTTTACTTTGACTGATGGCTTTGGTTTGTAATATTCTACACGTATGTAAATCTTACCACCTGAAATATTAGTCAGCTCTTCTTCGTATAGCTGGTTTTGCTGTTCTCTTTCACCTCTCAGGTTTTGTTTGCATGCGTGTGTGTGTGTGTGTGTGTGTGTAAGTGGTCTGTTGCCATCTCTTTACATTTGCAGGACTATATATCCAATTGTTCCCCAATTAAGCTTCAATATATTTTATGAATTCACCACAGATTATGCACCACGTATAAGATAAGAATAAAAAATAGTGTGGAAACTCATCATTTACTATTTTAAGAATTATATTTTAATTCAGGTAATTTCAGGAAATAGAATACCTTGAAATTTGCACAGGATGATAATAATTGTAATGATTGTTAATAATATGAAGTATCATTTCAGTTCCTAGAATATCCTAGATACTCTGCTAAGCAACTTACATGATTCTCTCTTTTTAATCTTTAAAAGCATTCTATGACATAGGTGTAATAATTTTCTCTTTTTTACAAAAGAGAATATTTAGCACACTCATTGGTTAGGATTAAGATTTTCTACCAGCTAGTTCTTACATTAAAGTCTCGCCTATTTATATTACATCAAAGGTCATCATTTTCATTTACTTTAACTCCATCAAGTATTCCTTGTGACTCTACATATATACCTCCAGCAATGCGACTTCACTGCCAGAGAAAACCCAATCCAGCTTTCTATTTTGAAGACATAAACTTTATTAAGATTATCTGCATGGGATCCTGTTCCCTATAATTTTATCCTCCTCCAGCCCACTGCATTTCTGAACTCACCTCTTCTTGCTGTTTATCCATTTTCAGATAACGCAACTTCATTATTTTGATTTTTAAAATTTCTTTGAAAAGTTTGGCACAAGAAACCTCATGCTCATTAATATGTCTCTCTACTGCATCATTATCAATGTTATTACAACTTATATCGTTAACACAAATCTCTGTCTACAATTGTTTAGTGGTAATACTACTGGTACAATTTTAAAAGTACTTTTACTCACTTTTGCAAAAGCAGCACACACGATGCAGGCCCAAAGCAGTAGCTTCATTTTTATTGACCCTATGAATATTAATATCATAGATTGGTTGATTCAGAAAATATACAAGATATTTGCTAGTTATGCCTCTTCTGGAGAGAGACAAAAGGATGCATGGCTTTATTAGTTTGACAAGGAAGACTCCTCACAGAAAATTTGGTCCTGCTATTTAACCACTGATGCATGACCTAACAAGAATGACACTAAACCCCAAATTATCCTTTTTGGCAGATGTCCTTTAATAATTAATTGGCTTAAAACTAAACTTAAGCGGAAGATAACTTATTTACTTACCTAGGGATATATTTTGCAATTAATTTGTCTTGAAGGATTTACCAGGAAATAAAATTGTTTAAAAGTAGCCATTCCTTGGGTGCTTTATTGAGATTTTCTTTTTATAGATTCAAGCGGAGATTAGCATCAACTACTTAGAAAAATTTCAAGTCCTAAAGTTGTTGCCACCATGTGCTATGGCATGTACCTTTAGATTCTTGATCCCAATTTTCCCTCTATCCCTAAAAGGTAGTGGGATAGCCATATATTCAAGTGTGTGTCTTGATTAAGTTCAATTTTCTTCAGCGAATGTAAAACCAATCTTTAGTTCGTAGATTTTTAAAGTTTATGGCTTTACCTTTCTTCAAAAGCATAAATTGGATCCATTCTTAACAAAACATATGTATATATATGACACATAGCATTATTTAGTATCTCAAAATGTGAAAAACTATAAATGCCCAATTGCAAGTGTTTTATTAAGAAGAATAATAACAGGTTCATGATCTATTGCTAAGTGAATATTCAGATGTTCAATATAGCTAAAGTATTTGATGGTTTATTTCTAAGTAGATGACATTTTTCAATAATGTTTTCCATAATTTCATTTTATCTTCTGTAGTCTATAACTTTTTGTGAAGTGAGAATGTATTACTTGTATGCTAAGTAGATGCTAGTAAAATGAAAGATTTTCATGTTTTTTTGGTGAGACTGTATGCTTTCTTGCCTAATTCATAACAAAATCTGCGCTGGAAAATTATATTCATGGAGGAAGCCCTGCAAGTTATATACTCCATCCATTCTCAAAACATATTTTTTATTTTGGATCAACTGCTTACCTGTTCAACATGATTTTGACTACATATTGAATGGTCTTTGCTAAAACCTTCTTTGTTGGTATTGTACACCTGGTTTTTATTGAAAGAAAATGTAAGATGAAAACTAACAAACTTACTATTGTTTTGGAGTTGTAAAGATATATGGGACGAAGATCTGTGCCTCATCATGTTTCTCTATAAGCATCACTGGAGAAATTCCTGACAGGTCCCAGTACTTAGACTTTTCTTGAGCTATTGGTATATTTTTATGTCTTAGATACAAAGATATTGTTTATTTCTTTGCTTTGCGTTTATTTTTGTTCTTTGCCTACCGGGAATTTCAGATCAAATATTTTCCCCGTATTAGAACTCTACGGGGTGTCATGGGAGCTCAGCAGGAGATGCTTACTGCATCTCTGGCTTTATCTTATTTCTCGTAGTCTTATTTTTTCCTCACCAAAATATTTACTTCTTCTTTAAAAATCCCATTTTACCTATTTTTGCAAGCTGCCTTAAATCCTTTTATGAACAAACAGAAAAAGGAACAAATTAGGCAATCAAATGAATCTTTATAAAATGGTTTATAGTGCCAAAATTTCCTTATGGTATATTTTAACATTTTTGTAAAAAGAAAATAAAATGATCAATTAGCGAAACAAAAATATAATGAATTTATACCTAAAGAAATTATTTTATTCCTCAATATAGTCCAATTGTTTTAAAGTTGCCTATATCTCATAGTAGAGCCCTAAAGGTGGACAATATAAAGTTAACTGATGTGTTGATCTTCTCTCTAAAATCATTCCTTTTATCCCTATCTGGGTTTCTGAAACAGGAGGATTTAATTGGCTGAAGCCAGATTTTCACAGGCATATTATATGGCAATTGTCTAATGTGTCATAATAATAATTGTCATATTATCTAATAATTGTCATATTCTATGGCTATTGAATGATTTAGAAGAATCTCTCTCTTACTCTCACAATTATTTTGGGAACCTATCAATTTAATCATATATAATGGCCCCAAACTATAAATATAGATAAAAGAAGCTATGTGAGAAAATGCGCATTTGCCTTTTTTGGTGTGTTTTTAAAAGAAATTCTATATAAGTAGTTCAAATAATACCAGCTAAAATTATTATTATACTATAGATACTTCAATAAGCATATTTTAATTTAAATTTGACTTTGTTTTAATATGACAATTATTGATTTGATGAAGCTGTAATGCATTAGCAGTTCTATAAATGATGAATAAGTATTTCTTCTTCATAAAGGGTATAAAAATAAAGTTGTTATTCCTATAAGAATAATTAACAGCTAACAAAAGATAATAGAATTATAATGTTAGGGTCCTTAAAAAAACGACTTCAGATTTGGAAAAAATACCAGATTTGTTAAATTTAAAAATCTTTTCTTTGGTGTCTCACTCTCTCATTTACCTATGTATCACTTGTGATTTATACTGTAGAATGTTCCAGAAGAAACAAAACATTCACGTCCCATTCAAATAATTTTTCTCTTCTTGTTATTTTTTTCTTCAAATAGCTTTGAAGTGAGAGGGCCTTACTCAACCCCACTGTTCAGTTCTTTAGAAAAACATGAGAATTACTGGGTAGAACAAACCTATCCTTCTAGGGTTTATGTGAACTCCTGAGTCCAGTCTGAACCTAGAGAAAAAAAACAAATTCCTTTGATAAGTCTCCTCTCACGTAGTCTTGAAGTGAGAATTCAGGTGTGTGGTGGATTAGATTTACACAACACCCTGTGTTACCAACCTCTCCAAACGAAGGGAGAATATAAATATGCCATGCATTTATAGGCACTCAATTAAAGTTTTATCTAACTGAAACCCAGGAGAAAATCTTTTAAAAATGGGAACATCTTAATATGGGCTGGGAGTGGGGGATAGGGTGGGGGACGATCCCTTGTTGCTAGGATGGAAACAAATAGCTGTAGACCCTGGTCTGGATCTGGACAATGGGGCTCACTTCCTTTCCTCCAAGGGTGTTTACAAGAAGTCCTTGATTTAATGTTTCTTCTTTGGTTTTGAAATGAATCAGCATCAAATCTAAAAGGAAAAACCCTACCAATTTGACCGATTTGGGTATACACTACCTCCCTCATTCAGAGAACCATCAAAACAGGGAAGTTCCCATCTGACTGTTGAAGACAAATCTAGGAACTACATTTAACTTAATTCTTAAATACACTTTGCAAATATTCATTACTTGACTGAATTTTGGCATCAATTAGAAAGCGTGATGAAGGAATCTCATGCTTTATTTCATTTTATGTTGAGCGTGGAATTTAATGGAATAACATAAATATTTTTTTAAATAACAATGTAGTGTCTCATCCTATATTAGTGTCACAGGCATAAATTACCTACTAGGAATAAACAGTAAAACCTGAAAGAGCCCTTCCATTCCGTGAATTCAGTATTGACAACCAAACATGTCTAGTTATATGTAACACCAAATTAGAAATAATGTTAAGACATAGTACTGGCTGGCAGTGCCCAAGTCATAATCAGAGTGATGTGAAGTGATTTAGTGTGATACCGTCTGGGATCACAATAATGGCTGTAGAGTTGGTTAAGAGTGAGAGAATCTTTTCCAAGTAAGTAATTTTCTCCCTGTGGAATCGCTTAACACAAACCCCCACAGTAAAGGCCTCACAAAGGAAAAGAGTGCTTATATACAAGCATAAAACATTTACCTTATTAGCTACTGAACTATAACATATGCCTGGCATTCAGTAAAATATTACAAGATATACTGAAAGGCAGGAAAAAAAGTCTGAAGATCAAAAAGCAATTATCAGAACCAGAGTCAGTTGTTGCACAGATGTTGGAACTCTCAAACAGGGAATTTAAATAATTTTGATTAATATATTTAAAATCCTAATGGTAAGATATACAAGATGCACGATCACACGGATAATTTCAGCACAGAGATGGAAACTATAAGAAAGAATCAAATGGAAACACTAGAAACCAGGTTTACTAACAGAGAAAAAGAACACATTTGGTTGGGGGCTTGCCCTGTGGCCGAGTGGTTAAGTGTGCATGCTCTGCTTCGGTGGCCCAGGGTTTCGCTGGTTCGGATCCTGGGTGTGGACCTAGCACCACTTATCAAGCCATGCGGAGTTGGTGTCCCCCATGCCACAACTAGAAGGACCCACGACTAAAATACACAACTATGTACTGAGGGACTCTGGGGAGAAGAAGGAAAAAAAAAAAAGAACGCATTTGAGTGGCTCATCAGTAGATGCAACACAGCCCAGGAAAGAATCAGAGAACTTGAAGATATGTTTCCCTCCTTCCTTCCTACTTTTCTTCACTTAGTCATTCAAATAACGGTTTTGAAGTACTATTGTAGGCCCCAGAGAATGTGAGAAATGCAGCCTAAATAAAAAGTAATCCGGGGACAAAATTAAAATAAAGCCTTTGGAATTTAAATCTCCCAATCTATTAGGTTTTGTGAATGACGAAGTTGAAAAGCTACATGTAAACTTAATTAACCCCTTATTTCAGAATGCTACACTAAAACGTGGGTATTAAGTTCATTACTTTGTGTGCAACAGGATAGGAAATCTGTGGATTATGTTTGACAGTTGGAAAGCATGGACATGAGCAATAAGCACAAGAGTAGGCTTCTTTTGTTGTGTACAATATCATACTCCACAAGTAGTAGGTGACTTTAGAATATTGATGGACCAGAACATATCCTATTATTTCATAGTAATGGAAATAGAATGCCTTTTCCTTTCTACTGACTGCTATGCTTTTGGAAATGTCAAGGGGTTTATAAGAGAAATACTCAACAAAGATATACTGCTGTGTATTGTTGCCATAAGTATGCAACTCATGGCCAGATCTTTTGTAATGAGTTTTCCTACTTCAATGTTTTTAAATCTCTTACAGTTACAGGAAAATCTTTAGCCATCCATCCATAACAATGAGATAAACTTGAATCTGGAGAGTCTTTGACAAACCCTTGAAGATTATTTACTGATCACAACAGGAGAAAGGGTAAATGCTATACTCCAGTTTAATTTACTATAATAAAATATTGCGTCTGAAATATATGGAATTCATCTGAATACTAGATAATGTTTTGACTACTGGAGATTCAAGTAAAACTCTGCCAACACGTTGCCCTTCATATTGCTTACATTTTAATTTAGGAAGCCATCAAATATATAGAGACATTCAGAAATTAATTGGGTATATATGTCTAAATTGGGGGACAGCAATTTAGAGCTTAATCTAGAGAATTAAGAGCTGATTTTAGTCAGCTGATTGTATGTGGCTGTTAAAATGGTTAAAGTGGATAAGATCATATAGGAAAAATGTATAGAGTTAGAAAAGAAGTGGCTGAGATCAGGGCCCTAGAGAATATCAATGTTTGTGTGGGAGAAAGGAGTCTATGCAAAATACCTAGAAGAAAGAGCTAACGAAAGAGAATGATAAGAATTACCAGGAAACACATCTTAGTCAAATAGAATAGTGCTCCTGGGGGCAACTTATTCTTTTTCTACTACAATTTCTTCATTTGCAAGGTATAATGTAATAGTGTGAAACGAGTTGACAACAATGACTCTGTTTTGTACCCTGGACTTCATCTTGTTTAAAAGTATGAGATTGTGCTGACCTTGCCAAATTATCAAAAGGGTATTATTTGCTGAAAAAGGACTTTCTGAAGGACTGTATGAAAATATGCTTTTTCTGGTAGCAATAAGATGTCCTTGAGTAAGCCAATGAACTGTAACATAAATTTATCCTCCCTAACAAACAACTGAGGTAACTGTTCTGGGCTTTCCTTTTTGCTAGTGAAAACCCTTGACTTTTAATCCATGAGGGACACTTTTCTGGCTGCTGCCAAAAACTGTGTTCCATGAATTGCAATTCTAAGACCCCAAATAAATGCTCTCATTTTGTTTGGCAGTTACGTCTTTTTTTCTAAGTTGACGATAGTTATTAGCGATATAATAGTAGTATTAATAGTTGTAAGGTTAACTGAGAGAAAAATATAAATTACCGTGCATATAGCTGCTCAGTTTTAGATATCAAAATCATTATTACTTTTGCCACAATAAACATCATTAAAAAGGAGCGATTACAGAGGATATTTTAAAAAGTGCCAAGAGAGCTATTAGCTTTGAACTAGAGGACGGTCACCATACCCCTTGAGACTTGAAGGAGACGGTGAAACCTATGTTCAGATTTAGATGAAGTTATTGAAGTGTCATACCAGAGAGGAAGATAGTATTTAGGCTTGATGGACTCAATATTGTCTACGGTAAAAAGGGAAATTGTTTTCTGGTGAGATTAATTGGAAGCTTAAGGAGAGTTGAGAAAGGGAGCTAACTCTAATGCCAGGAAGACTAAGTTCGATACATAGTTTCTGTTGATCAACAAAGTTTAGAAAACATACTTACTTTAGGATTCAGCTGCTTGGGTGGAGTGGATTGGTTTTGTGGTTGGATTTTTTTCCAGGTAGGACTAAGTGCCGAGGGGCAGAAGAGTTTTCTGAACTATTAAAATAATATTTAAAATAAGAATGAAGTCTGGGCTGTGTAATATGAGAACTTCGGCTAATAGGGAATAGATGGAATGGAATGTAATTAGAGTGTTAAGGGATGGAGTGTTCTATGAAGACAAAGAAAAATTCTCTTAGCTTCTACCTGTTTCACCCTTTTAAAATATATGTCATATGTTACCTCCTTATGAAAAACCCTTGAACGTTCAGCCTGAATAAGAAAAGAAGTGAGACTGAGAGGGATTGGTTAGAATGGAATACAATGGGAGGGTTCAAGGACTGGAGTAGACTATGAAGTCAAAGTTGCCAATTTTCCAATCTTTTCACCAAAGGCACATGTCATATAATGTCACTCTCCTGTGAAAATCCCTCCAGTGTCTTCCCATCACAACCAAATGCTTAACACAAATTTCTGAGCTCAAATAACTTTCATCTTTATCCCTTTCTCCCTGATCTACTTCCCTTTGACTTTCCCCCTGCCTCCATCTTCTCTGGATGTGTTTGGTCCCTTAGAGTTTTCCCTTATAACCCATGCATATACCTACTTATTTGCTTTTGCTGTTTCTTCATTTGTTGATGCCATTAATGTGCAGCCTTGGAAGGTTTATGTTCTCAATGTCTGACTCCCTAACTTTAGTGTGACAATGTGAAGTGAAAGGGAAGGACTGGGGCTCTGACGACGGTTTGGGATTAATGCTTCACAAATTATGAGCATGAATAAATCAGAGAGATGGTGGAATGATGGCTGAACAGTACTGTGAACCCAGCTGTGATTGGAGAATATAATTTGTAGTATTCAAAGTTATCCATTAAGAGAAGTAAAATTGAAGTGCCCAGAAAGTGTACAGTTATTTCATTGGTAGCCAACCTGGTTTAACATTATCATCAGTTGCCTAGTGGGCCAGTAAGAACGATGGAAATGATGATTACACACCAAATAATGCATTTGAAATTTTATTTTGGGGGAAAAGAAATGTGGTTCTATTACTCAGAAAGAGTGGTGAAAACATCTTAAATAATCATCAACCCAGTTTGTATGAAACCATGATACAGACCCAGCGTATTCAATATGAACTAACAGGAAGAGTAGAAACAATTCGGAAAATATTCTGCACAGTCTTCATTTGGCTTGATGTTTCGGCCTTGTTCGTAGGCATCTCCAAACATGCTGGTGATATGTAATAATATGGTAGATAAGAAACTGTAGAAGATAGATTTTCCAGCCAAACCTAAAAAGAAAAAGATAATATTGTGTTATTTATTGGACATATTCCAGAAGATAATGTATGTATACAGCACACACACACACACACACACACACCCATCCTAGTCTGGTAGAATGCTATTATTTATAACTACTATTAGTTAATATTTTCTAGTGCCCCGCATGATACTTAGCACATAGTAGGATATTAATAACTATTTGTTGAACGATTAAAGAGTTACTGAAAGTTAATAGTCAAGCTCTTCAATCCAGCGTACAAAACCAATATTTATATTTATTTATTAAATGGTAAGTATTTACATTTTCAGCCAGTTTTGAAGGAACATTTATTCTTCTTTTCTAAATAGTTTATTAAACATACAAAACATTACTGATTCTTACATTTTAAACCTTTTGATCTAACTGAAGTCATATTTTAGTAAAATAATTTTATTATGCAAAATTTGAGCTAATATTTTAAGAAATCACCTTAAAATTATTAAATTCTTTGAAACCTATTATATATTTTTTAATTTCTTTTGTAGTTTTTCTGTCAACTCAATACCTTGTGCCTTACTTTTTTCTCTGCTATTACTTCGCTTAGTCTATTTCTAATTATCGGAAAAGACTCAGTTTAGGACTTAAGTGTGATGCCTCACTTGACCTTGTACTACCATATGTTCTCATGGCTCTAACTGAGCAGTCAGCCATTTCTGTGTCCTTGTCTAGAACAGCTTAATGAGGATAAGTTCGGTATCTTATTTCGGTCTCTCACACTATGGGACACGTGATCAGCTTTTGAAGCAAGTAGAATAAATAAATAAATAATGATAGCAAAGGGACTATTCTTATCTATAAAATACAAGTGTATTTTTAGCTCTTATACATAGTAGTTACATTTTTATTTTTCTCACATAAGATTATTTTGTGAAGTTATCTGATGCTTTTTCATCATTAGGAAGGCTGAAGTGACATGACAAAGCAAATCAAGTTTGTGATAATGTACCTAAAGTTAAAAAGTATTCTTTCAAAAAATCGTCTAGCTGGACTTTGGGTGTGGTTTGGCATCAGTAATGGAGTGCTGGAGCTCCAGGGCCAGAAATCTATATTAGATTCTTGGCTTTTCTCTCTCTCTCTCTCTCTCTCTTTTTTTTTTTTGTGAGGAAGATTGGCCCTGAGCTAACATCTATAGCCAATCGTCCTCTTCTTGCTTGAGGAAGAGTGGCCCTGTGCTAACAGCTGTGCCAATTTTCCTCTATTTTGTATGTGGGATGCCGCCACAGCATGGCTTGATGAGTGGTATGTAGGTCTGCATCTGGGATCTGAAACTGTGAACTCCAAGCCCCTAAGTAGAGAGCGTGAACTTAACCATCACACCACTGGGCCAGCCCATTGGCTTTTCCATTTTTGCAGGGTGATCGCAAAAAAATTATTTAATCTCCCTGGGTCTCAGTCTCCTCACAAATTCAGCTGATAATATTAACTACTTCACAGGTTTTTCTGTGAACACACAATTAGTTAATATAGTCAAAGTCTTTAGAATTGTGACTAGCACACTGTCAGGCCTCAATAAATTCTTGTTATTAGTGTTACTACTTATTTCTCTGAAAACTGCTTTGTCCTGTTGTAGGACATAGTGAAAGAACAAGAAAATAAATTGAGTGAGACGGAATCCCAAGATAGGAGATAACCTATATACTATAAAGAAAATATAAAAAAAATAAAAGGTGACCACATGAAAAACAACACGGATGTGTGTTAGTTTCTTTGCGTCTCCATCATGGCTTTAAAGCAATGGTTAAAATGTCAGAGAGAAACTAGGGAAGTAGGTTTTGTGTATTAAAAAGAAAAAATGATGGTTTTTCCAGAGAATTTGTTTTAAAATAGCTTGGCTTATGTAGGAAACTCTCTTGATATGATATATCTTCCACCAAACCAAAATGCTGAGTCTGAACTTCTCAGTTCAACTCAAAGGTGACAGACAGGTAAACATCTCTGTGAACACTATGTTAGTGTTGATTTCTTCCCAGAGCCATTGCTTCTGCTATCATCAGCTATAGAGAAAATTTCTTGTAATTTATTTTCAAAATACTTGTAAAACACATGGATGCAAATTACACAGGTAACTTACATTTGTGAATCAAAAAGGTATAAGCAAAATTCAAAATATTTCATAAGCCAAAATATGATTTGTTAAAAAATTTATTTAAAGATTGGCACCTGAGCTAACTGTTGCCAATCTTTTTTTTGTTTCTTCTCCCCAAAGCCCCCCAGTACATAGTTGTATATTCTAGTTGTGAGTGCCTCTGGTTGTGCTATGTGGGCCACTGCCCCAGCATGGTCTGGTGAGTGGTGCCACGTCCGTCCCCAGGATCAGAACCAGCGAAACCCTGGGCCGCTGAGCTGGAGCGCGCGAACTTAATCACTCAGCCACGGCGCTTAGCAACATTATTTAACCACATTACTTAACAACATTAAAGTCGTGTTCACATAAAAATCCTACTTAAATTATAGCTTAAGTTCTAGGCCTAAACGCACTTACCAAAATTCAGTAGCAGCAGTTAATTCAAGAATCTTAGAAGTACCTCTTTAAAAGAGAGAGAAATGATATATTTTAGCTAAATGTCTATAATAAACAAAAATAATATTTACACCTCCATGGAAATATTTAGAACATATTTTAGGCATCTCATATTCAAACTGCAGATACTAAATTCTTATTTTTTCTAATAATAGGGAAGATATCTTTAAATGCTATCTGTATATCTAAAAAACTAAACCATATTAAAAAATTATGCTGGGAAATGGAGTGACTTATTTAAAATCAAAAGCTTACTTATGTCAGATCTTGTGGTTCCAAATTATATCTTGTTTATATTAAATTGTCTGTTCTCTGTGTTCAATTTCCTACTCTCTTATTTATTTCTCATGTTAAAAAAAATGTTTTTTCCTAAGTCACTTTTTTTTTAATGGAATAAAGGAGAAATGTTAACTAGAGCTTGGTCTAACTACTTTTTAGAATTTCAGACACTTTCATAAAATGGAAATAATATTCTCTATCTTGACCTATCTCTAAGAATTACTTAAATTCTTAGGCGTTTAGGTTAGGAATAAACTTAAATATTATAAACAAACACTTGAGAAATTTAAGTCCAATGTAAATCCAATTTATCAGTATAATTATTTTTGATTATTGTAGTTGTATTTGCACTATATGATTTATAATTTAATTGCCAGCCTAGAAATTTTTATTTAATTTTGTTTTAGTTTCTACTTGAGAACTTGTTGGAATTTTCTTTCTTTATTTCATTTCCTTAGCTTACTTTTATGACAAATGACAACTCTATTTTCTTTTTAAATTCAAAGTAAAAAAGGAGAACTCACCAGAACGGGGATAATTTGGTAAGAATTTGTCTTACTGTGACTCTGTGGATCCATAGTTGTCTGGTGTTGATGAACAATCTTGAAATATTGCGGCAAGGTGAACTTCTCATAATACTGGTTGATTTTGTTCTAGAAAAAAATTATAGGTAATTATCCCAATATCCCATGTGTCAGAGCACACAGAACATAACCAAATAAACTAAAACTTTGTTTATTTAGATAAATTCTAAATGATACTAAGCTGACCTAATCAAAGGAATGTTCATTCATACAAAATTATTTCTATATTTACATTCATAGAATGAACTGTAGAACTGAGAAAATTCTTTGATTAATTCAGACCCCATGGCCAAAATGCTTAAGTGAAGAAAAAAAAAAAAAAAACAGAGAAAGGATGTGTCAGAAGGCAAGATAATGATAATTTCTTAATTTACTAAGATAACTGTCTCAATTGTATTTTCTTTTCCATGTCTGGTAGAAAAACCCTGGTTCTTAGAGTCATAGACAATGTGTGATTTTAATTTAGTAGAATCTGTGACACTGAGTCAATTGTTAATCTCTTTGAATGTCACTTACTTTTCAGAAGTAAATGAATTGAGAGAGAGCACTTTGCATAATACGTCATCTATTTTGTGATTAATAAATATTTATCACCTCTATGTTCTATTTTGAAGCATTTATATAGACCTGACTATAGATTATTGTAGGGATTAAAATTGGAATTAAGTACAGTGGCATCTGCTTTCAGAATAGTTTCCTGTTTTCACAAAATGGATAATCAATGGGTTTTTAGAATAACTGGGGAATAATGGTTTGGTGGATATATGGCGATGATACAATTGGTACAATGGGAGAATGCTTTCGGAACAGTCTGACAGAGTATAAGGAAGACGTTTGTGAAAATGAGAATTTATAAAAACGCTTTTTTGTTATTGAGATTGAGAAGACTGCAATTCAACAGTGTCTAAGAGGAGTCTGGTTGTGTTATAAATGCTTCTATGGAAAATTTACCAGAAGTTTTAGGTAATTCTTTTCTTCTTCAGTCAGCTCAGTTTTCTGTTAACAACAAAAGCAAAGCATGATAAATATAAAAGAAAATATTATGGGATGATATTTAATTAATTTTGTTTGAATGAAAATTATTTACCTCAGTGACTACCTCAGTTGATTCCTTGGGGAAAGAAAATGAGAATCAGCTTTACTTGGATAGCCCACCAGTAATTTTGTCTAAGTCGTTATAGCAGACAACTAGGGCTAATTGTTTTAATAAATCAGGGCCAAGCCACTGCTTCCAAGAAACAAAGTGCTGCTTTATAGAAATTTATTATGAATTAAATGAGTTTAAATATTCATTATCAGAGCATTCTCTGTGTTAAGATAATGGTACTTTATTGCAAATATGTTTTATTTGAAAATTTTCGTTTATCTATATTGTACAAATTCTTGTGGAGTATAGGCACATGCAAAAAATAGAAAGATAGAATGAGTGAAGGAGAGAGAAGAAAGAAAAGCTAATCAGATCAGCTGAGGTATGTGGCAAAGCCTGCATGACTTTTCTGGGAATACCTGTTTTTTATTAGTGGCCACAGGCGAAAAAGAAAGATTGCAGTAAAATTTCAAGTTCCAAAAGGAGTAAAAATCTGATTTTTTTGAAAAAGAAAGACACAGTGGAAATCATATAAAACTTATGCTACTTGGAAGGGTCTTGCTTACATGGAAGGACTTAATTGAAAGAATTCAGGACAAGTGAGAGAAATAAAGTTAAGAGGTAGAGAGACATTGTATTTTTAAGTAACTTAAAAATATCACTCATGTTAAAAGAAGAGTATTTCCGATGTGCCTACCTATTAATATTTTAATATTAGTTTTTGAAAATATTAATTAAATATAGCTTTTTATAGAAGCAATACTTTACCATATCAACAGTCTTCTTTGGGATTTCCTTAAAGAAATAAAAGAAGAATTAGACACTTCATTCTCACTATATTGGTTATACATAATTTCCTCTTGAATGTATACAGAAAAACCCCTTTTCTATAGAAGAATAAAATTGAATTTATTTTTATTGCTGCTTTTAATCGCTGTTGTATCCTCAAGATCCAGGAGCATGGAGGGACATAGTACTTGCTAAATATGTGTCTCTTAAATGAGTGATGAATGACATAGCTCATCAGGGAACCAATAAAAAGGTAAATTTCATCTGACTGGCATGCGTGACTACATCCTTTTCTTGCTTATATTTATACAAAATAAGTAATGCTTATTGTATAGCCATACAAAAATAAAAAGTAATTTCTTAAATACAGTTATATAAATGTTTTGATTTACTTCCTGAGAGAAGCTGGTAGAGTCCTTAAAAGAAATTGAAATGACACATTTGAATCCTATTTATAAAATTGCCATTTTTCTTTTCTTTTCTCTTTTAGACTTTTACTCATTCTCAGAGATGAAGTAAGTAGGAATAAAATGAGAAGTTTTCTAGGTGATGCGAAAATGTTTTTAGTATTTTGTGATATGCGTGCAGGGAGACATTGGAACAATAGCACTTTGTATGGATCTGAGTGAACTAGAGTCCTTATTCCAGAATGATACACTGGATTCTTCCCACTCTGTTTACAAAATTTAAGATGTACACGTCTTCTGGTGTGATAGTAATATTAATGGGTGACTTTAAAAAAAAGCAGTATTAAAATTTTTGGTAAAGTCCACTAGCACAAATCTAATCTTTACATCCTTGGATGTGTGCATTTCTGTTCTGCCATCCACAAATTTTTCTGAGAGACCTGAAGTTCCAATTCTACCATATTTTCTAAATTGAGAATTATTGCTTAGAAAAAGAGTTCAAAGACTCTAGTACAATGCATAATAAGTGTATAATATCTTGCTAGTTACTGAGATATTGTGTTTGTAGTAAAATGCCTTACCTCACTGGTGAAGAGCTGTTCTGTGTTCTGTATCCCAGAAAAAAAAAAAAAAGGCCAAGACAAGAGGACTTTTGTTATTTATTCCTCATATAAGAAAAATTTCCCTAAGACAAAACTGTTTCGTGAAACAAACTGGAAGAAAGAACTTGAAAGTCGTGTGAGTTACTTCACTTCCTTGCATTTTCTTACATTACAGTCTTTTCGTTACATGAAGATAATGATTTCTATCCCCTCCTGCATTAGAGAATTGTTGGAAGAACCAAGCAAAATAAAATATGAGCAACATTTAGGACACATATGTTAAATTTAAATGAAATTACTTATTTGTCATTATTGTTACTTTCATTTATTACTATATCTGGACTATATTGTTTATGATTTAATTTCTGGACTATAAGATTTTCTTTACAATTGTTCTACTTTCTGAGTTAGAACTTGTTGGGCATTTTGTCTCTAGCTATTTTACATATCTTTATCCTTAGCTCATCCCTCCCCAAAAACAAAGAAGAAAAACAGAACCAAAAGCAAAACCACAAACGACAAAAAGCAGCGCTCACCACAATAGGAATAAAGGGGGAGGCCCCTGTCTTAGTCTGATCCCACGGGGTCAGGACAATCCGAGGTTGACGAAGGGCCTGGAGATATTGGAGGAAGTTCAACTTCTCATAAAACTGGTTGATTTTGTTCTAGAAAGAAAAGAAATTATCAATCTTTGCTCCAACATTGAATCTCCTCCATGGGGCAAGAAGATCTTGGAGAGCTAAATTACTTAGAACTTTATTTAATTAGATAGTTTATAAATGATGGCTAATTTACTTAACAAAAGAATAGTTTGGGCACATAAAATTTACTGTGTGTCTACATTTATAGTAAATTGCAGAATTAAAAAAATTATATGATTAATTGAAGCCTCCAGAACAATACCTATGTGAAAAAACAAAAGTATGTATAAAAAGGAAAAGGAAAATTTCCTGAATTACAAGGTAAATGTCTGTCATTTCTTTTCCACATGTGTGAGAAGAAGTCTGGTCTTTGGAGTTGGATAGAACTGAACTTTAATTCGCTTGATCCTGGGTGCTGGAATCCTTGACCCTGATCAGATTGCTTAATCTCTCTGAGCGTTACTCACCATGTAGGATTATATCTGTGACAATAGACAGAGTAGTTTGCATAGTGCCTGTTATATTTATCTATATATCTCTAGTTATCTATCTATCCATCTATCTATCATCTATATATCTATATATCAGGCTAAAAAATATTCTAGTAAATTCTGGAGCCTTTGATCAAACTCTAAATTTTTTTTTAACAGATTAAATATGAAATCACAATGGCATCTTTCCTAAGGAGAATTTTTATACCATAGAGATTGAAAATAAATGGATATATAGAATGTCACTTGGTCTTTAGAATTGCCTTGGAATAATTATTGGATGAATCCATACTTAGATTAAGAGTAGTACAGAGGGAGAATGCTACTGGAAGCATTTGACAAAGTATAAGAACAACCTTTATAGCAATTAGAATTTCCTAAAAAGAGAGATTTTATTAAGAAGTTTCTATTTTTAAGTGCTCAGAGAGGCTGTTTCTGTTATAAAAGTTTTAAAATGAATGTCTGCTGTGTGTAGGGATATGATCATAATAATTGTCACCTTTTGTAGATGCATCTATTTCTGTATTCCAAACATTTTTCACATAATTTGTGTACATACTGTCTAATATAATTCTGCATGTATGGCTTGCACCTTTGCTCTTGAGATATCCTGTCTATGATGCCATTGTCAAAAAGAAGTTGAGTGGGCGTTAACATGATACTTCAATTATGTCGGTATCAAACTCACATCATTTAAACTTGAAACAAATCTGAGGTTTGTAACTCTTTCAAAATAAGCTGGATAATTGCTCAACACTCATTTTTTTTAAAAAAATGTAAATCCACAAATTTGATAAGATGGAAATTAAAGTAACAAAATAGAAAAATTATATTTCTGTAAAATGAGGGTAAATATCTCATTGGGATAGAATGCATTATGTGCGCATTTAGGAGAAGAAACAGCCATGATATGATGGTTTACTTGGAACGGTAATTTGTATGAGAAGTTTACCAGTTGTTTTAGGTGGTGCTTTTCTTCCACTTCCTTTTCTTCTCTCTGTTTAGAAAACAGAGCACTTGCTATAAAAATAGGCAAAGAGAAAACACTGATAGATGATATTAATTTCATTTTATGTGAATTAAAATTACTTACCTCTGTGGGAAATTTAGCAGATTCCTTATGGGAAGAAAAGGAGAGTTAACTTAACTTGCATGATTTAGCCTTAAAGTTGTACTACATAAATAGGGTCAAATAATTGAATGTTTGGGGCCTATGCCACTACTCCTCAGAAATTATATCATTTATTAGGAATTCATTAAATTAAAATATTTATCATCAGAGCCCTCATTCTGTGTCAAAGTAATAACATGACTCAAAATGTTTCATTTCAAAATTTTCATCAATTCTGCATTATTTGTACAATATCAAATGCCTACAGAGTGTAGACAAGTGACAAAAAAATTACAAAGTAGGCTTGGTGAGGTGCATGGTAACCTACATCCTGCATACTCTTTCTAGAGGACACAATTGTTATTTATCAGTGGCCCTTGGCTCTCTGAGAGAGTTGCAGTTTAGAGAAAGAGTAAAGCCTGCTTCCTAGACGCGGAGCAGGAAGACTTCAGGCTGTGCCTCAGGCCACAAGGCTTAGGGCGTCAGCTATGCTTTTTTTCCCCAGACACCTTTTCCTGTCATGCTTATTGACAGGAAATTTCTATGACAGCAGGTGATTCTTGTACCAGTGACCTACACACCTTTGTCTATTCCCTTGCTGACCTCCCCTGAAACGAGAGGTTCTCACATTTTAAACTGCATCTGAATGCCCAGATGATGCTGAGGCCGCAGGTGAGGGGAAACATTGTGAGAACCGCTGCCCCCCTAAGCAATATTGAGAGGTTTTTCAGGACAGAACTATGTCAAAGGCAAATGGTAGGCCCTTGATTTAATGTTAGCTTGCTTTAAAATGCATTTTCCTCTGGAGTCAGATATGCACAGTCAGCACCATGTGTACACCATGGTGGACATGGTCAGTTTCAATCTCCCCCAAATGACATTAAGTTTGGGCAAATGATTTCTGTAATGCTTACCCTATTTGTGACTTTAATGACAAATTAATGCACCCTTTGCTGGAAATCTGCTATTTCTTGATGAACTTGCTATTTGATGTTAAAAGAAGAGGTCTCTTACCTCACTAGATGAGCTGCTAGAATATACCTTGAAAAATAATAATAAATATAATCAAAATCTGGTGACCAGAAGAAATCCTCAGCATTATTCTTGAATGTTAGTGATTATTTGGGCTATGTCTCATATTACCTACATAATCATTAATATGATAAGTTAAAAGAATTGAAATAAAAGTAATATAAGCAGGTTTCTTTGTTGTTCATTATTAATTACCTTTGGAAAACAATTGGAAGAGATGAAAATGATCTTATAATTAAATGGAAGAATCTCCAGAGCATTTCATTTTATGTGAATTAAAATTACTTACCTCTGTGGGAAATTTAGCAGATTCCTTATGGGAAGAAAAGGAGAGTTAACTTAACTTGCATGATTTAGCCTTAAAGTTGTACTACATAAATAGGGTCAAATAATTGAATGTTTGGGGCCTATGCCACTACTCCTCAGAAATTATATCATTTATTAGGAATTCATTAAATTAAAATATTTATCATCAGAGCCCTCATTCTGTGTAAAAGTAATAACACGACTCAAAATGTTTCATTTCAAAATTTTCATCAATTCTACATTATTTGTACAATATCAAATATGAACCAATTTAGGCAGATATGACTAAAGGGGACAGGGAAAAACTGTCATTTTTAAACAACTTATAAATCTCTTTCCAGTTTATTAAAAAAGGAAATTTACAGATGCCATTAATATTATGTTACATATTGGTAATATATATCAAAAATTGTTCAAATAAATAAAATATTCTTACCATTTCATTTATGTTCCTTGTGGCTTCCTTAAAGAGAGAAGAAAAAGAATTAGATTTATTACCTCCACAGTATTGTTTATAAAATATTTCCCTCTGTACAAAGCAAAAATCTCTATTCCATAAAGAGAAGCATTAGAATGGATTCATTTTCATTGTATGAGTTGTGTCCGTCCTTTTTTTTTTTTTTTTTGGTGATAAGGATTGGCCCTGAGCTAACATCTGTTGTCAATCTTCCTCTTTTTGCTTGAGGAGGATTGTCGCTGAGCTAACATCTATGCCAATCTTCCTATATTTTATATGTGGGATGCTGTCTCAGCATGGCTTGATAGCGGGGCATAGGTCCGTGCCCACGATCCAAACCCACAAACCCTGGCCTGCCAAAGGAAAGCGTATGTACTTAACCACTACGCCACCAAGCTGGCCCTTCATTGTATGAGTTTTGTATGAATTATATTAGAATTTCCCACTTGATGATAACATGCAACCAGTGGTATTTATTGTCATTACTTATTCCATCTATTATTGTATCCCCAGAGATGGTTATGTTAATTATTGCATCCCTAGAGATTGAGATAGTACTTGGAATACAGGTTTTGTTCAATAAATGTTTGGCAAAGGAATGAATGAATACACAAGATTAATTTAGGCAATGCATGGATAAGTTTGTTTTTTTATTTTAATCATCATTGTTTATTCTGTTTACTGTATTAGGAAAAATATATCAATAGGCCAACTAATGTGCTTTTGGTAGTAAATATATATTGTTTATATGATAAACAAATTGATTTAAGTTTAGATGAGTCAATTTCAAGAAAAATATTGCAATAGGAAAAGAATTTTAAAAAAGAAAATGTTAGGTTTGGGGCTTTTAAGAAAGCAAACCACTAAAAGACAAGCTCTTGATTCCTCATAAACTCTGGGAATTGATTCATGCAAAAATCTATTTTCTTCAATGAATTATTCATACAATTTTTATGAAAGGATGTAATTTTGGTCTAATTCTTTTAAAACAATCTTCGTTTTCAAATTTGACTGAATTGGAATATATTTTCCAAATCCAGGCTAATTTCAATTTGGTTTAAAGTGCTATAATATTTTTACTTCATATTGTTCTATAGATTAGAAATAAATATATACCTCACAGGATGTGGAACAAATACTCTCCTAAAAGAAAACAAAACCAACAGGGATATAGCGTTTACTGAAAGGCAGTATAACATTTTTGGGCACAAAGTGATAGCAAAGAAAATACAATTTTGTGGCCAAAAGATTACAGAATAGGGGAAGACAAGTAAAGTGATGGACCATTAGCAAAAAATTCTTTCAAAGACATTCTGATTTAATAATGTGACTCACAAATGGCTCACAAATCTTTTCCTAGGATCCACTTCATGATTAGTCCATAGTATTTTGGTAAAGCAATGAAAGCATCGTCATTTTCATAATCATAGTTAAAAGTAATGCTTATTTTTGGGTGAATGAGAAAATGACCCATGTTTGATAGGAAAAGATATCTCATTAATGAAAGATTAATAATTCAAATAATTAAACTTTACCTTACTGGTAGGAATGACCACATACTTTTCCTGCTTAAATTTCTATAAAATAAATAAATTTATTTTATAACCTTGATTAAATAAAAAAGTTAAAATATATGTAATTTAAAAAGTTAGGACTTACTTCCTGGGAGATGTTGACAGAGTCCTTAGAAAAAAGGAAAACAATATAACTTATTTACCTAAATTGTATTCATACTAGCAATGAAGTATCAATCTACAACTATTATTCTTGGGTACATAACATTTAATCTTTGCCTGAGTTACAGAACAAAGTTGACCAAAGTTTCACTCCCTCTACATAATTAACATATTCTCTTCCAGATAATGAACTCATTCTACAGTGTGCTTTGGGTTATGAATAAGTGAATCAAGTTTCCCCAAATGTCATCCACAGAGAAGAAAGAGAAGATTGTCTACTTTCTCCATACAAGTTCCAATTTCCTTCAATTTTTCTTCTTCTTCTTATTTATGTTTTTGTCTCTTTTAAAGAGATGAAGGGCTGGCCCTGTTGTCTAGTGGTTAAGTTCAGCATACTTCACTTCAGTGGCCTAGGTTCGGTTCCACAGGGTGGACCTACACCACTTGTCAGTCAGCAGCTATGCTGTGGTGGCAACCCACTTAGAAGATAGAGGCAGATTGGCACAGCTGTTAGCTCAGGGCAAATCTTCCTCAGCAAAAAAAAAAAAAAAAAGAGAGAGAGAGAGAGAGATGAAATATATCACAGTAAAAGAAGAAAATTCTTATGTGACACTAAAGATGTCTTTGGGCACCTGTTATGCACCCACGGCCAGGAAGTCATTTGGAAATTAGCACTGAATATGGATCCAGAAAAGAATGAGTCTTGATTGCAGAAATGTAAAATGGATTCCTGCCACTCTCCTCACAAGATAGAATGTTCATCATGACTTCTGAGCTAATATCATTACTATTGAGAGTACTTTAGGAAAAAAAATCACAAATGTAGTCTTCATATTCGAATGCATAAATTTTTGGTCTTTACTCCTCCATATATATTTCTTTATGGCAGCATTCCCAATTTTCTCTGACTCTATAGCTCTAGACTTACTGGTGAAAAAATTGCTAGTTCTGGGGCTATTATGTTTTTACTAGGTGAAAGGATTTTATGTTTATAATAATGTCTTACCTCGCTGGAGGAGCGATGCTCCATATTCTATATAAAAAACAAAAACAAATGCAAGTTTCAGTTTTATGGTTTATTTAAAATGCCAAGTGGCCTCACTGTTGTTGTTGTTGCTGTTTTGGTGGGAAGAGACTTAGAAATTTGTTTCTGGGAATATTTAGGGTTTAGGTGAATGTTTCCTATAATATAGATAAGCAAATCATCCTATACTTCAAATAAATCCTTGTTATGACAATATATTTCTCACTTTTAGGAAGTGGTTGGGTTCTCAGTTTTTAGGTATTAATCCAGTCACAATTCAAAATATAATAGAATATACCTGTAGGTGTGCTACAGAATCTTAAAATGTTGTAATACCATGATATTATATTTCATGTTGTTCATGTTAATTGTTAGATTTAACTAACTTTAAAGGAACGATTGATGACAATTACTAATTTAGAGAGAAAGGGAGAAAGGCGGTTCAGACTAGTGGATTATAAACAGAAGAAACAGTCAAGTTTGGCGTAAGACTCATCATCAAAGCATTCCTTTTTTTTTTTTTTTCTATTTACCTAAATGGAGCTCTTACCCTCGCTATGCTCTTACATTGGCTCTAACTTTAAAAAATAACAAAAACTTTTCAAGATCTATGTGTGAGATATGGAAACACAGAAGCAGAGAAGGCTGATCACGCTGAGGATCTGGTGCACTTGTGGGAAGTGCGATGTTGGGTACGAGAGAGGGATTGGTGGTGTGGGCTGCAGGGTAAGGAAAAAATCTGAGAGCTACTCCTGAGGAAATTAATAGATTACATACATTTGTTTTTGTGTGTGTGTTTTCAGAGCACTTCACATGAAGTATCTAGTCCATCCTTATCATTTGATGATATGAATATTATTACCACATTCTAACTAGAAGAATATGATGCTTTGAGAAGCTAAGGGACTATTTTGCATTAGGTTATTTGGCAAGCAATTTTCAAAGTTACCACTTTTCAACACATCTCTGTTTCCTGTCTAAACATCACGGATTCAGAACTATGTAATCAAGAATGATGAAATTCTGACACTTGCTTAAGAGATGGTTTTGGAATTTACATTTTATCTGTGGCTTTCCTGCACTTTCAAAGATATCCTTTTTATGGCATACTATATTTCTTACCTTTTGGAAATTCTTCTTGGAGTGAAAATATTTTCCCAGTAAATTCAAATATATATGGAAGGAAGTGTATGCTTTTTAACTTATAACTAAAAACTCCCAACCCTACAAAGAGAATACTTTAGCAAAAATGTTTTTGTCCATCTTGCTATCTTGTGGAGGCCGGGCCAATGCTATCTTTGATTATAGGTTTTAAAGCTCACACACTAGTCTCTATTCCTTGCTGCCTATCCCTGCCACTGTCTGCATAAAAGATTTATGCTTCTTACATTTAAATAAGAATGACATAACTCATAAACGTCTCGTTATACTTACATGCTTTGCAAGAGCAACAGCCAAAAGGCAGGTAAAAATGAAGAACTTCATGGTTATTAGTCCTGTAAAATAGATATGCAGCAAATCAGTAATGGTTTTACTCTCCTTAAAATGCATATTTCCTCATTAATTATGTATGAATTTATCTTTGTTCCAGATAGTTGGGAAAGAAGCATGAAGACTGATGAACTCAAATTCATTGAGAAACACATGGTTATGAATATGACAAGCTCTTTAAACAGAGAAATTTTATGAACAGAAGATAATGTAAATCTTGGTTTCTAAAATGTAGAAGTTCCTTTCTGATATAGCAAGTTAGTAGGATTCTTGGCCTTGTGTATAACTGGTTAATTTATTTATTCACTTAGTTATTCAATGAATGTTTACAATCACATGCCATGTACTATTCCAGACACTGATGAAAAAAATAACTATAATCTATTAGGTATCATTATTTACAACTCTTCCTCAATATTGTGAAGAATGGCTGTCTGAAATGCAAAATACAAGAGGAACTAATCTTTAAACACATTTCGGTTGAGCTGCCACAACATGCAGTCTGGCTCCCTCATAAAGAGAAGTAGCAGGTAGAAGTAATACTGTGTGAGGGCCAACAGGCCTGCTGGTCCCAGCTTGACCAGGGACTGGCTGCTGAAACTTGAGCAAGTCACTGAACACCACTGTCCTTCATTTCAGATATCTAGCATAAGAGGCACTTGATGAAGGATCCTTGATTTCTAAGATCCCTTCCAGCCCAATCTCTAGTGCTGTGACTGCACATAAGTCCACAAGGTTTTCTGACCACATATTAACTCAACCTTTCCTGTGGTTAAACAGAGAACTGAAAAGTGAAATAAAGTTATTCTAATGCACTTTTGATATATAACAGTGTTTTACTCTCTGGCTCTATAAACAAATTAATTACTTTTAAAGGGCAAGATTTTATTTTACTCAAACAGTATTAAATTTGCTGGTGGTCCATATCTATGCACATCTAGAGAATGTGTACATACAGGCATTGTTCTCTGTCTTAAGATTTGCATTGCCTAATTTTGTTTTTAATTTCTCATTCCTACTAAAATTCTCAGACGTATATGTTTCCTCTTACAGGATGATGTGTATGGTATTAATTTTAGAAGCATTTCACAATGACAATGTTTTTAAATAAGATTATAAACATATTACTGCCTCAAAATCTGAAATAAATTTACTATACATAGTGCCTTACCTCAATTTTAGTTATACATTTTATTTTCCATGGATAAAATATTGGAACATGGACAAATGTTAACTGAGAGTTAAAGAAATGCTTTTAGCATGTTGATACATGAGAAATACAGAAACAGTTGCAGTTACTAAGCACCCACTATATGGCAGAGACTGTGTGCTGGTTGTGTTGTAAATATTATCTCTAGTCTCCAGAACAATTATGTTAGGTTAATGTGTCTGATTAACAGATGAAGAAAGTGATCCAGGAGGCCACACATCAAATATGAATTGCCCTGCATTTCCAAAAACCTCGTTATGATGAACTTGTCCTTAAAATAAGACTTTGGCACTTCATCATAAAATAGAGCAGTATAATAAAGTTATCAGTGTCTCTATGTTAATTGTATCCAGAAGCACTGAAAAGAAAATAAAGCAGTAGCTTACATTAGTTATAAAACAATTTTTCAAAGCCTCTTAAGGCACACTGACATTAGTTTCTTTAAAAATATTTTTAGAACAATGTTATTAGGTTTTACAATATTACAAGGCATATAGAATAACAAAAGAATAAATGAAAACATTACCCTGTTTCCTAAATGGAAGACAAGAAAGTGCAGGCAGTGGGAGATCTGAGACAAATTATCGCAGCACTATTTAAACCCTGTTCCTCCGTGAGATGGTAATTTTGTGGTCTAAAATACCCAAAAAGGGTTTGAATTCTAAGAAGTCATGATGATTAGAAATTGCTTTTCCATCCAATTTTTGTACCATAGATTCCAAGGAGTGCTTGCACTCAGGTTGATTTAGAACATGATAACAGGAAATGAGGATGTTATAATGTATAGTGATCGTCTACATTTCACGTTTGTGCGACTCACCTGTGTCACAAACTATTAATGTAGTTCAGGATAAGTTTCTATTTTTTTCCTAGAGGCACCTCAGTGTGTCTTCCAGTCTAAAACATCTTGAGTAAATATCTAAAATAACATTTTGGATATGTTAATTAAAATGTCAGTAATACGTAAAAATATATATTTCCCATCTTCATTGCTTATAGTCTGCCAGCATTAAATATATGGTTATCATAGGCAAGTCTGTGTGATATAATGGGAAACTCAGCTCTCCTGCTAACTCGGGGTAACTTTCATAAGCATTTCCTTTCTTCTCTCAGTAGTTTCTGAATCTGCAAAATAATAATAATCACATTTAATCTAATTTATAAAATTGTAATGATTAGCAATAATTTGTGAAAAATGAATTGGTATCTATATGGCACCTACTTTTTCAGAAGTCGCGAAATGAAGTGGTTGTAGCAACCACGCAGGTAATATAAGAGCCTAAAGTAGGCAGAGGTTTAAGGAAAGTAAGGTTGTGGGGACTGTGGCCTTCCTGAAAGGGCAGGCCTGGTGTGAAGGGGAAAGCTGGGACTCAGCTCCATTCAATTTTGACATGTAATATCTACGCCACATCTTCCGTTTTTTTAGATAAGCTAAATGTTTCATAATTTGTGTGGAACATTTCTGTATATTGATTGTCAACGAATTAAAACTGTTTAAAAATATTGTGTCTCCGGACAGAACACAAGCACAGCTGGATTCTGCTCAAGTGCAGCCAACTTGAGCTCTCTGGAGAAAATACTAGTTTCTAGGTTCATATATTTATTGGAAAATGAATTATATGGAAAAACCAAGTCTTCTGGTTAGCTAAAGCATTAATGTTTAAGCATCAAGATGTTGAAATTCCTAGTAATTTTGTGTAGAAATTTTTGTAAAATTTACCACACATGTGATTACATTTTTAAGACTGAAGAAGACCAGTTACTACACATGGTATTTAACAGTTTAAAGCTGTTTCTCCATGAGATTATGTTTCACTTAACTGCCATATTTTAATCTGTTTCTGATTTTCATGTCTCCTTTACTGCTGTCTAGCACCCATCTTATATTTTATGCAACTATTTAAATAACTTTGTCCTCTGGAGAAGAAATCTGGCTTTTCATCACTGCAAATCTGCCACTTAGGTTGGCCTGACACTTGGTGGATATTGAAGTAAACACTTTAATTTCCGCAGGCCATCAGGGCTACTTGGTTACTTTAGCAGTAACAGTTTCATCTCTTACTCATCGCTTTTAATTTCTAAGACCATGGAAACCAGACAATCATGCTTGCTCATTTCTGTGACTCTCTAGTATCTCTTCTGAGTTCCTTCTCACATTTTGTGAGTCCAGCTGCTCCTCCTTCCTGCTTCCTGTTTATCCCCTTTTCCTCTTAGTTTGACTTACTTTGTTTGTACTTGTTCCTTTGCTTAGCCTACAATATCCTCAATTCTCCTTCATTCTACAGATACCATCTCATCAGTCTGTGCCATTTCTCCTTTCATTCACCACCAAACTTCTTGGAAAACTTCATACTTGTGGCTTCTTCCTCCTAATCTCTTCTATTCATTGCTTCTGCTCCAGTTTGTCTTCCACTGGGTAGATAATCATGATCAGCTTCCTAATGGATCTTCCAATCTCATACGTGTTATTTCTAAAATGCATTTTCCACAGCATCCTCACAAATATTTTCTTTCTAAAATATCTGTAACAGGTAATTTTGCTGAATCAAAATATTTCTATGGTCTCTTATACTGTCTAAGGTAACAATCAAGATATTTAACACAAAATTCAAAGTCATTCAAAATCTTCCCAAGAGTATTTCTGCCACATTTGTTGACATGTCTTATACCTCATTCACAATCTTTCTAGAGCACACCATGAAATGTCCCATATTCCTTCTGACTGGAATGCCTTTCCATTACATTATTTGCCTTGTAAATGTCCATCCCATGTGTTCATGAAGATCCAGTTGAAATTTAAACCCATCTGTGAAAAGATCTCCCAAATCTTTGATGTACTCAAACTACTTTTTATATATGCTATGAACAAAATATTTGGACAGATATTTAAATTGAAAATGTAGTTGAGATTCTTTACTTTATTTAGTGAATGATTTTTGGGTACCTAGTATGTGCCAGGAATTGTTCTAAGATCTAGAAGAAAGCCATAGAAAAGTTAAAAGAAAAAGAAAAATCTTTGCTCTCACGGAACTTATATTTTAACTCACTGAGAGAGATGAACACATGATAAATAATACATGGTTTGTTTGATCATGAACGGATTGAGGGAAGAAATATGACCATTTTGGAGTCTATGTAATAATGTAGACATGTGACTGCGGCAGCAGTGGGCGTGGTGAGAAATTGTCATATTCTAGACATACTTCAAAAATTAGAGCAAATAGACATTAATAGATTAGAAATGAGGTGACAGAGAAAGGAAAAGTTCAATAGTTACTCTAGTTTTTGGCTCGATCACATGGAATACTGTATATTTACTCCAGATCTTTGGCTTGATCACAGAGGAGCTGGTTTATGGAGAAAACCTCAGGAGCTTAGTTTTGTAAAAGTTAAGTAAGAGGTGCAAATTAAAAATTTAAGTTGGAATATAGAGTAAACAGTGTATGATAATACTTAACTAATGAGATTGATGAAAATATTAAGGAACATACTAAATACAAAGCCCTATCAGCATCATGATTTCAGTCTTTTCTGATGCTACCGGCATACAGTTAATATGAGGATGGGGGAAAAAGGCAGCTCTTACCACGAGTTAGAATTAAAAGTCCTGGAGTATGCGTGTTCAGTAGAATATAAATAGAGAGAAAGAAAAGAAATCCTATAATTTAGAAAGTCCTGTATTATTTCAATGGGTGTATGTATATTGTTGTCATATGTTTAAAATCTTACAATGAATATGGTTCATCAAGACACATATATACAGAAATGTCCTTAGGTATAAGAACCAGGAAGTCCAGAAAGAAAATAATGTATGGGAGAGTTTGTGCAAAGTTGAGAGAATTGAGAGTCATAAGCAAACACAAAAAAATGGCCAACAGCTCTTTGAGAATGGAAACAAAACTTGAACACGGGTTAATAAGAGCTAGAAATAAGTCAAGAACTGTCAGTTATCATTAAGAATGTTAATAATTGATTAGTGAATATTGGTTCATTGGAAGTAATTTGGAAGCTTTCGTTAATTTCTAAGTATGAGAGGAACTGGTCTCTTGTAGAAAAAAACATTAAATTAATTTGATCTGTGAAGAATAATTTATGAGAAATATATCTAACAGTTTGTTTCTTTTCTTTTTTTTTAAAGATTGGCACCTGAGCTAACATCTGTTGCCAATCTTCTTCTTCTTTTTTTTCTTTCCCTTCTTCTTCTCCCCAACGCCCCCCAGTACATAGTTGGATATTCTAGTTGTGAGTGCCTCTGGTTGAGCTTTGTGGGATGCCACCTCAGCATGGCTTGATAAGGGGTGCCATGTCCATGCCCGGGATCCAAACCAGCAAAAGCCTGGGCTGCCAAAGCAGAGCTTGCGAACTTAACCGCTCAGCTGTGGGGCCAGCCCCACCTTTTTTTTCTAAAAAGAAGATACAGTTCATATTGTTTTTGGTATGCTTTGAGAAATCTCTGAACGCAATCTTATGCAAACTCAAAATATGTACAGTTACCTCTTAAAATCAAAATGTTACTTTATTACACAGAAAAAAAGACTTTTAAAGCTAAACACTTACTATCAATTTAATAGCTATGCACATGTGTAGTTCACATCTAATATAATGCCTGGGAAGCATATATACTAATTTCAAAATTATGGTTCCCTTTGAGGATCTTTGGTTGGGAATGGAAGTGGATGGGGAGGATGAAGCTTCAACTGTATTGATAACAATTTTCCTTTTCATTAACCGAGGGCTCTTAATAAATTAAGGTATTATTTATGTGTGGTGAAATACACACATTGTGAATGTATAGGTCAATCGGTTACCAAGGTCAAGGTATGTAATGCTTCCATCACCCCGTGAAGATTCTTCCCGCCCTTTCCCAGTTGATCACCTCTCCCAGAAACAATTACTCATATTAATAAATCAAAAATTAGCTTTTACTGTTTTAGAACATCATTTGTGTGTAATCAGAAAGCACATACTCTGTGGTGTCTGGCTTTTGTCACATGGCAAAATGTTTTTGAGATTTACCTGTGTCGTTACAATTATTGTTGAGTAAGCTACTCTAAGACTATGCAAAGTTTGCTTATCCATCTCCTGTTGAAGGACACCTTGGGTATTTCTAGTTTTGGACTATCATGAATAAAGATACTATAATATTATTTGCACAAGGATTTTTGAAGACACATTTTTATTTCTCTTAGATGAGACAGAGGAATGGGACTGCTGGGTCATATGTAGATGCACATTTAATATTTTCACAAACTGTTAAACAGTTTCCCAAGGTACGAATTAGGATCATTTCGCACTGCCACTAGCAATATATGACAGTTCCTGCTGCTCTACATCCTAATCCACATTCAGTTTTTCCGTCATCTTGACTTGGGCTATTCTAGCTTTTGTATGGTAATACCTCGTGTTGGTTTTTATTTGCATTTTACTGATGATTAAGAGGTTGAACACTAACCCCTACATCCTTTAAAAATTATTTCTTAAAAGTCATATGCCTCTGATGCTTAAACTTTACTACTTCTGGAAGAAATTTTGCATCTTTTGTTTAATTTAGTTATTATTCATTTATTTAATATATCATTAGTAAGAAGACATTTTTGAAGTCCCACTGCATTGATAGGCCATGTCAAAGGGTTATGAGATATCAAAGTCACCTTGGGGAAAAAAGTTAAAAGAAGTGAAATTTAGAAATAACTTCTTGCATTATACTATTTTATTTATACAGTGAATTTAAATAATTAACCTCGTCTAAAAAATATGGGCTAGAAACATATAGGATCAGAAATGTCATTAGAATCCTGAATTAGGCTTATATCATGCTTAATAATATCAGAATATCAGAGTTTCTTCAGATGAATCTATTTATTTTCCAGATGAAAATGATGGGATTTAAATAGGATAAATGGCTTCCTCAAGTTGACATTTTGACAAATGCTGATTCTGAAGATAAAAAAGAATCTTTAGAGAGTACAAGATTATATATTCTATTTTTCTCAGAGTATGCTTAAAAGGTAATATCTTCTCCTATAATAATATTTCTGTTGAAATTAAGTGTAAATATTTGAATAGTATATTGTGAATAGTTTCTATAAATAAAAATGTCTTACCTCTTTAGGTGAATCAGTAGCTTTTAAAGGAAGAGAAAAGCAGAAAAGATATCTTAGTTTTATAACATGGTTGATAGTAAAATTGCAACTGACCCCGTGCTGCTATTATGATTAAACAGAGAATTGATACAGATCATTGGTACGCTAAACCTGCCATTCTACTTAAAGATTTATTATAAAACTAGTAGTGGACATAGATTAAAACAAAGAGGTTTCCCAAGTCCTAAGAACAAGAGTTTCTTAAACTCAAATCTTTGCTTTGCTGATAGGTTCATTATTCAGGTTTTTTTTTCCTTTTTTGTGTTATGCTTCCCTCCCCCCTTGTTTTCCATGCCACATGAGGTGGCAAACTCTGGTTTTATAACTCATTTGTAATTTTAAACTCAGAATAGAACAGATGTCAGTATTGGGAGTATTGTCGCTGATTATGTGTGACTTTCCCAGTAACTCGATACAAGGAATACCTGAGGTGAAAGCTCCTCTGATTTTACCAGAAATGGAAGAATGTCCAAGGAAGTCAAGAGGTGGGTCTAAGAACACAGGTGAACTCAGGTCAGGAAATACTGACATTTCTTCCAGGGATTTTTCACATGTAAGAGCGCTCTGTCACCGCACTTCTTTGTTGAGTAATCTTTCTCAATTTTGATTTTGAGCCAAATATAATTCTGTTTGTATATGTGTGTATGTGTGTGTGTGTGTCTGAAAGTACATTTGGTCACCTTAAGGACGTTTTGTGAGCTAACTTGAGGAAAATGTTTATGTGAAAAAATGTAATTTAATAAAAAACATATAGTTAATTACAAAAGTAGTTTAGGTTACAAATATATTAGATACTGTTAATGTAATTAGCACAAATTTATCCTCCAAATTTTCTCGTGTACTTATATACATGGCAACTGCCAGAACAAGAATAAAAGTAATGAATAGAACTTAATTTTATTTGTCTTGATAGTAGTTATGATAAAGTGGTAACTCATTCATTCCTTCATCAAACATGTGCTGATCATTCTATGTGCTAAAGCATTGTGATTTTAGTGATATGAAGAAAATTAAGATTATGTGCCCTGATTTCAAAGAGCTTGTTTTCTGGAAATTTATACAAGATATGTTCACCAAAATGCTGGGAAGGGAATATACTTAAAAATCTAAATGTTATGAATAATGAAAATGTTCACATCATCCAAACTGAATAAGTGGAGACATCTGGGTAAGGAAGGGAGTAAATACTGTGCTAGGTCCTACAATATGAGTGGAGTTGCAGAATTAAGGAGGTGAAGAAATGCAAGGTGTTGGAAACCTGAACAGACATGAAAATAAGAAAGAGTGGAGTGCGGTAGAAGAAGAGAGTTTGAGTGCAAGAGGAAGATTGACAAGAGCTGAGGGTAAAGCCCACAGGGGCTAAAGATTCTCCATCTCACTGTGGGGCCTGAGGGCAGCATGCAAGACTTTAAGCCAACATGTGACATGGGAAGAATTACATTTTATCTTAATTACCATGGCATCACTATAGAGAAAAATTAGCAGTGGAGAAAAACAGCAGGCGGGGTCCTGTCTAAAGCATTCATAATGCTTTAGCACACAGAGTGACCACTTGAGAGGTGTGCCAATAGATTGGTGTAGAATTGTAAAGGCTCATATGTAGAAAACGTCATTAGGGATGATGATGAAGAAGCAGATTGAAGAAATGTTTAAAGGAAGAAGAGACAGCCTATTAAGCAACCGATCAAAAATTGCAGGACTTTTTTGTGTCTACTGGGAGAAAATTATTAAATTCTCCCCATCATTTTATTAAAAAGAAAAGCTTATTTAATATAGTTTCCTAGTTCCATGGTATACAAGTGAATTCAGAGCCAGTGAAGTTAAAAATGAACCATATTTGAATTAGAACACCAAAATTAAAATATATTGTGAGGAATATTTAATAATTATAGAACTCACGAAACTCTCATATTTTATCTAATTGAAAAATATAAGAGAAATAATAGATTTCTCCTGAAATTTTTTATGTCAACAGTGGTGATAATATTACAGAAGCATATTGCACCTGAAAATGGAAATATTACATTTCTGCTAACAGTTATTTTGTTCCTTTTTTATTGAAATATTTACAAAAAGTATACCAATCCTAAGTATACAGCTGGCAAGCTTTTTTTTTTTAAAGATTTTATTTTTTCCTTTTTCTCCCCAAAGCCCCCTGTACATAGTTGTGTATTCTTGTATTCTTCGTTGTGGGTTCTTCTAGTTGTGGCATGTGGGACGCTGCCTCAGCGTGGTCTGATGAGCAGTGCCATGTCCGCGCCCAGGATTCGAACTAACGAAACACTGGGCCGTCTGCAGCGGAACGCACGAACTTAACCACTCGGCCACGGGGCCAGCCCCTGGCAAGCTTTTATTTATACATATACCTGGGTAACCACTGCCCAGATCAAGACACAGGATCCCAGAAGGCTCACTTTTCCTCCACTCCCCCCCGTCAATATTCCATCCAAAAGGCAACTACTGTCATAACCTCTAAATCAGATTAGTTTCACCTGATTTTGAAGTTCATATAAATGGTATTATACAGTGTATATTCTTTTGTGTTTGGTTTCTTTCACTCACATCTCTGAGAGTCATCCATGTTATTGCATGTAGTGAGAGTGAGTCTATTTCCATTGCTGAGGAATAATCCATTGTGCGCGTATACCAGAAATTATTTACCTATTCTCCCGTTGATGGACATTTCAGTTGTTTGCAGGGTTTTTATTTTTTGCCTTTTGTAAATAACACTGCTACAAACCTTCTTGCACATGTCTCTTGATAGACATAAGCATTTATTTCTGTTTAATATTAAAAAATTTTAATCATCAAACACATGAAGTGATAATGACTCATACGTTATTTTATGTGGTTCTTATCTGCCAATTTCCCTCATTTATTTATGTTAAGAACATTGGATGTTATTCAGAATATGAAATATCAAGAGCCTCCTAGTGAAGTTTTCCAATACGCAAGCACTGTATAGAGTTTCCACCCATGTCATGATGCAGGAAAAGATATAATCGTAGTGTTATTTTTCTCTGGTATTATATTTAAATTAGAAAAAGGAGGCTTAGAGAGAGTGGCCTTTTCCTGCCAAGAAATCATATTCACTGGCTTTAGAAAAGCATATCCAAATGATACAATTAAAAATCCTTGGAAAAAAACAAAATTTCTCTTTTTAGACAATTAAGATGTTAAGTACAATCACAGAATAAAACAGGATGAATAGTTGGTGTGTGTTCTTGATGATGAAAAATAAAGGAAACTTTTAATGATGGAAATAAAATATAAAAAGGAGACAAAACTTAGATATGGGAGTAAAATAACTTAGAACATTCACATCGATCTTTAAAACAATAATTCATATTGCTAAAAGCCCATTTATGTTGGCCAAGGGATAATATATGTACAAATTCTGAATTTACCTTGAAGTTAAAAATATAATTAATTATAACAAAATATATGTTAGATTTTCAGGCAATAAATAATCTTCTAGGTAGTACTCATGGCAATAAATTAGTAAGTCATCCTCATCACTGGAAGTTTTCCTCTTTTTTTTTTTGATCATAAAGAAATGAATACATATGTTTGATTAAGGCAGCTAGATAATTTAAATAAATTATTTTGGCATTTGATTTCTAAGTAGTGTACGTATGTAGGTTCCCTCTAAATAACTATTGGAATAAGTCTGACTTTTAAAGTATTTACTGCTAACCCATGTTTAAGGTTTATTCCAATGTTTGATTATATTCTTTCTCTTTCCAGTTTTTCTTCCTTCCTTCCTTCTTTCTCTTCCTTCCATCCTTCTTTTTTGTGTTTCTTTCCCTGTTCTTTCCAACAACAGATATTGAGCTCTATTATGGGCACTGAGGTCACAATACTGACTAGATAAAAACAATATGTGGATAAAGTGAACATAAGGAATTTGGAATTAAAATTTAAATGATACTACTTTGATGTAAATGAAGATGTTTATAAACCACACTGAAATTTAACATACCCTTTATTTTAGGCTGGAACACTAAATTATAGGTATTACTCAGTTCATTGTTTTCAAATTCATCAAAATAGGAAGTGTGTGGATTATGGTTGACATTGAGAAATAAGAACTGCCAACTCTAAGCACAGGAGTGGCATTTTATTACTCCTATATTCCACGACCAGTTCTTTAGTGGATAACTTTAGAAAACTGACAGATCAGAACATGGATTGCTGTCTTTAACTAAGGGAAGAATGATCCTCTTTCCTCCAAGACCAAATGCTATGCTCTTGAAAATGTCAAGGTGTTTCATTTACAACACAGCCTAACAAAGAGATATTGATATCTCATAAGTATGGTGTCACAAAGATACAACCCATAGCCAACTCTTATAATGTATTTTCCTGTTTTATGGTTTCTTGTCTCCTCCAATAAGATAATCTTTAACTATCCATCCATACTAATGAAAGAAACCCAAATCTGGAGAGGCCTTGACAGACTTTTGAAATTCATTTTTTAAGCCCCCAAACAGTTTAGGTATTATATATTATATTACTGTTTCATTCTACTGTAATATAGAAATATGAGATGAAAAATTTGAAACAGTCTGAGTGCAACTAGACGTAAGATATACTTTTGAGTTCAGGGGATTCAAGTGAAAAAATATTGACACTGCCGTCTAGGTGCTTACACGTTAATCTAGGAGACAAATGTATATAGAGCAATGTCTAGGGGATAGTTGAGTATATTTGGGAGTCATAGGATATAGATGTAATTAATGCAGATAAGATGATATAGGAAAAATGTACTCAAATAAAAAGTAAGCTGAGATCAGAACCTTAGAGAACATTAATGCTATGCATGGGAGAAAGAAGAAGAGTCCACAAAATACCTAAAAGAAGAGATTTATATGGAGAATTGCCGAGAAGAAAAACATAACAAACAAAATTCGATAAAATAGAGACCTTAAGGGGCAAATTACTTAATCTCTTTCAGCTGCAGTATTCTCATTTGCAAGATGTTATAGCGATAATTTTGAGAAAAGAATTGTGAAAAATGAAAATAAATCATACCACACAGTTAAGTTAGTCAGTAAATTTGGGGATTTATCATTGTCATTCTTACTTTTATCGCCATTATTAGCATTAAGAAAATAGATTGGGTGGGAACAAAAGGACAGAGAAGTTTGCTTTGAAGTAGAGGAGAGTCAGGCTATCTTTCCAGATTGGAGGAAAAGTTAATGTTCAGCTTTAGACTGAATTATGGAAGGGTCCGGGTAGGAGGTTGATGGTCTAGTGGCCTCAATATTGTCCCCAAAGGAGAAAGGGAAATTCTTTTCTGTTAGTGAGTGGAGCAAAAATAAACTGAAGGCTTGAGTAGAAAAATGACTACCAGACAGCTTCTGAAGGAAAAAGAAAGACAGCTAACTGTGGCTCCAACAAGGAATGTTTAGCAGGCCGTACTGCGTCCTCAACAAGTTTCAAAAACAGAAAATCACTGAGGAGACAACTGTACCATTGGGAAACATTTTTCCTTTAGAATTTAGCTGCCTGAATAGAAAGCAGCAGAAATATTTTTTAAGGGTTTCCAGGGTTGGGGTTTCTCAGGTAGGGTGGATCAAAAGAGGAGTTATATAAGCTGTTAAGGTAATATTTCAAGCAGTTAATGATAAAGACCAAGCTGAATATGAAAGTTCAAGAGGGAATGAATGGAATGAAATACAATGGGAGGAGCCATAAAGACCTGGAAGATTCTATGAAGTCAAACAAAAATTCTCTTACCTTTCATCCTTTTCACAGTTTAAACACAGAGGGCACATAACTGCCCTCCACAACAAAAAACCCTCCAATGCATTTTTAGATCAAACCAAATTCCTACCATGCATTACTGTGGTTTGTAATGGTGCTAAATGAGCTTATCAAAATGGGAAATATTTTCATAAAATTCAATGAAATCTTTGCTATATCAATAAAGTGCCTAGCAAAATTGAAGAAATCATCTGGCTAAGGTCCATACAAAAATACTTAAGTAATAAAAGCAGAACTATGTGTGAGAAAGAAAGTGGAGAATTTCTCCAATTATCAATGAAAATGTCTCAGTATGCCAATTCTTTTGCCAAGTCTGGCAGAATGTTGATCTTTAAAGTTAGAACTCAGCTTAAATTTTTGTAACGTTCTGTGCTGTAACGTTTAGTGCCTATCATATGTCAGGCTCAATAAATAGTTTACTAAATTCTTAGTTTAATCTGGAAAAGAAAACTTGACCACAGATTATTCTAGTGATTAAAGTTGAAAATTTTCTATTCACACAGAAAGAAATTGTGTTTGTAGAAAGCCAATAGTTCTAGATCCAATCTTGGAAGGCATCAGCTTATTCCTGGAAGTAATCAGAAAGATCCAAAAGACCTTTTATTTTTTTTCTTTTAATGAGAATGCTTTTTGTTTGTTTGATTGCTTGCTTCCACCCCTACTCTCCACACAACTTTTATAAAAACTGTCTGCTATTGGGGAAATAGAATTAAAAACAAAATATTGTGTCACCCCAGAAAACCTCTCTTCGTCACAAACAGTTTTATTGTTGAATGAGGATTAAACCAGAATGTGATGTGCATCACAGGTAATCTGCCGAAAATTGAAAGATGGAAAGAAATCTCACTCTTCTATGTAACCAAGCAAATACAACTCATTACATACATTTTAGCACCCTACCACTAACCTCCCACTAACTGGAAGATAGGATAATTACATTCCAAAGAGATGATCCTTGGACCCTGAGAAAGACATTCCTAGGTTGTAAAGCTGACAAGAAGTTTATTTAGCTTTTAAGAAGATTTACGCACATTTCAAGGGACAGCAAGAAACTTACAAGTTTTCTAAAATAAATGCTCTAAGAAAAAAAGGAGAGAGGTCTTTTTCTTTATTTTCAATAGAGAGAATTAAGCCTCTTATTTTAAATTTATATTTGCTCTTATGCTGCCATCATTTTACTTTTATGGAGCAAAGACACATAAGGCTACTGTCCTTAAACTCATCTTAGCTCTGTAATCATGTCTTATGGTTTTGAATGGGGACTGGAAAAGCAACAGCTATTGGATGATATTGACTTTTCAAGTTTATTGGACAATTTTTCTGCAAATACGCAAAAGGGGAGAGAATATTGTAACACAGTGGGACAGTGCTTGAGATTCTTTATGACAGCTGTATAGTTTCACAGGAATTGATCCTTAAAGCTTAAATTCTTAAAGTTGATACAGAATTATATGACAAACTTTTTTTGAGTTTTGTTTCCTCAATGAAGATCTTTAATGTTTGATGACAATTGTTTTTATAAGTCATGGGGTACCACTGACTTAGATAGAATTTTAAATCCTTATTATGTTATTGGCTCTGTGCTGCTCTCTCGGCTTTTCTTGAGAGAAGAAATTTACTAACTCAAGGCATTGGGAGGGAATATTTAATTCTGGCTGCTGCCTGTAACTATTGATTCATATTCACCTTGCCCTCAATTAAAACCTCTATGTTTTCAAATGTTTACTTTTTTTAAGCCATAGCTCCCTGATACTTTATTGTTAGTATTTTTGGAATAATTTCTGAATCTTTTATTTAGTACAATTAAAATTCTTCTATTTACAATGTCAGTTATTAAGAATAATCTGATATGTGGTTTACAAATATCTTCTCCCAATTGTTAGGTTGTCTTTTCGTTTTGTTGATGGTTTCCTTTGCTGTGCAGAAACTTTTTAGTTTGATGTAGTCCCATTTGTTCATTTTTTCTTTTGTTTCCGTTGCCCGGTCAGACATGGGACTTGAAAATATGCTGCTCAGACCAATGTCATAGAGCGTACTGCCTATGTTTTCTTCTAGAAGTCTGATGGTTTTGGGTCTTACATTCAAGTCTTTAATCCATTTTGAGTTGACTTTTGTGCATGGTGTAAGGGAATGGTCTACTTTCATTCTTTTCCATATGGCTGTCCAGTTTTCCCAACACATATCAGATAAGGGGTTAATATCCAAAATATACAAAGAACTCATACAGCTCAACAACAAAAAAACCAACAATCCAATTAGAAAATGGGCAAAAGATCTGAAGAGAGATTTCTCCAAAGAAGAAATACAGATGGCCAACAGGCATATGAAAAGATGCTCAACATCATTAGCTATCAGGGAAATGCAAATCAAAACTACAATGAGGTATCACCTCACTCCGGTCAGAATGGCTATAATTAACAAGACAGGAAACAACAAATGTTGGAGAGGGTGTGGAGAGAAGGGAACCCTTGTTCACTGCTGGTGGCAGTGCAAACTGGTGCAGCCACTATGGAAAGCAGTTTGGAGTATCCTCAGAAAATTAAGGATAGATCTACCCTATGATCCAGCTATTCCACTGCTGGGTATTTATCCAAAGAACTTGAAAACACAAAGGCATAAAGATACTTGCACCCCTATGTTCATTGTGGCATTATACACAATAGCCAAGACTTGGAAGCAACCTAGGTGCCCATCAAGGGATGAATGGGTAAAGAAGATGTGGTATTTATACACGATGGACTACTACTCAGCCATAAAAAATGATGAAATCCGGCCATTTGCGACAACATGGATGGATGTTGAGGGTATTATGCTGAGTGAAATAAGTCAGAGGGAGAAAGTCAAATACCACATGATCTCACTCATAAGTAGAAGATAAAAACGACAAAAAAAAAAACACACATAGCTTTGGAGATTGGACTGGTGGTTACCATTGGGGAAGGGGGAGGGGGGAGGGCAAAAGGGGTGATTAGGGTCATATGTGAGGGGAGGCACTATAATCAGTGTTTGGGTGGTGAACATGATGTAATGTATCCAGAATTTGAAATATGATGTACATCCGAAAAAAATAAAAATTAAAGAATAATCTTTGAGATCCTATCTCATTGAAAGGGCGTATCAAAACAATGCTATATCAAAATGTCCTATCATGAAAATAAGCAAAAGAAAAATTTAGAAGTTCTTATTTCAATGCATCTTCCTGAATATGCTCAATTTAACCTCCCTATTTCATGTAATAAAGAAAGCATAGGGTAGAAACCTATAGCATCAAAGGTGTTACTAGGATTCTGTAAATGCTATTGAACCTATGTCATACTTAAAAGAATAAGAATCTCAGAGGTTGAGTCATTTATTTTCCAGGTTAAGATAACAAGATTCAGAGAGAATAAATGGCTCCCTCAAGGTGGCATTTTGAGTTTCCCTCTGAAAGCTACTAGAACACAAAACTCTTAAAGTCTTTTCACTGTGCATCATAAATACTGGGAACCCATATGACTTTAGTCATTCAGCACAAATACTGGTTCTGAAAATAAGGCAAACACTAAGAGAAAATAGTATCTCTAGACAACAGATATTATATCAACAATTCACTTAAGGGACCACTTGCAGGAGTAGTTCTTCCAAAATAAAATTCTGTTGAAATGAAGAATAAAACTTAAAAATTAGTACATGATTGGTAGATAATCAAAGTTTTCTGTGTGTAAATGAAAGTATCTTAGCCCTTCATATGAGTCATCAGCCACCTTTGGAAAGAAAATTTACCTTGATTTTATTATATGGTTCATTGTAAAAATGCAATTGACTATGTCACTCTTACAATTAAATATAGAATTGACGAGTAATTTGAAAAAATAGGTTATTTCTGCTTAAAGACATTAAATAAAGCTCAGTGGAGAGTAAGTTTTCTACAATTCCATATATTCACACTCTAGTGTCTATTTTATTTTGGCCCATGTTTACCTTGTTCCTGAAAGGGAGAAAAAATTGTCATCATGAATAGTAGTTAAAATAGAGAAGTCAAAACAGGGATATGTCCGAAATCTCATGAAAGAAAAAGAGTAAACTCAAATATCGGCTCTGCTGATACGCCCATGATTTTTTTCATTTTCTGTTATGCTATTTTCACCTCTCTTTCTTTTATGTACCATAATGAAGGGTAAACCTGTGGTGCCATAGTTCCTTTGTAATGTTAAACTCAGGTTACAGCATATCTTTGTGTTTAGAGAACAGCCATTTTTTTTACACAGCACTCCTGGTAATTAGATGCAAGGGGCACCAAAGGTGGAAGGTCCTCTAATTTTCAAAGAAGAGTAAGAAAGCTCCAGAGAAGCCATGTGATGAGCCTGGGAAAAGAGCGGGACTTAGATTGGAAAATCCTGACGTTCAGTCCTGTGCGTTTTAAATTTAAGAAAGATCTGCCATCCTATCATCTCCACATCTTTACTGCGATGCTACCTATTTTTTTTTTTACAATTTTTAATTTAGGTCACTTATAGATGAGTATGCATAAGTGAAGGTATATTCTACAACCTTAAGAAAAATTTTTAAGGTAATTTGAGGAGAATTTATGAAAATATTGTAATGTAACAAACATTGTACAGGTAAATGCAAATGTGATTTAGGAGACATGAAATATTAGAGACTGTTCAGGTAACTAATAAGAATTTATTCACCAGGTTTTCTTATATACTTACTGACATAGCATCCACTAGAACAATGATAAAGGCAAAGCTTAGAAACTTTATGTTTAAGTCCTGATAAAGAAAATGCAATGAATCAGTAACTCATTATTTTGTTTGTTAAACATGCACTGATCATTTCATGTGCTAAATAAATCATTGTGCTATCTACTACAGATTCAAAGAAAACTATTTCCCTGATTTCAAGATTATTGGCCAACAGAGTTTATACAAGTGAGGAAACCCAAATAGTACTCTAATAGCAATATTTGCAAAATGCTATGATAACTAAAAATTAATCTTATGCAGCCTGAGAAAAGAGGGATGTTATGATAAAGAAAGGGATAAATGTTGAGCAAGTTCCTACAGCATCAGTAGAGTTACAGAGAGAAGAATGTTATAATCATTTTCAGGAGAAATATCATTCCTTATGCTGCAAAAAGTGAAAAACCACATACAATCCCTCGCCTGAACCTCAAATAGACATTGCCTCGGGGATCACCATTTGCCTATGGTGCTGAGAGTCTTTGCTCTCTTGTTTATCTCAGTATTTTATACATGTGCCCTGGGTGACTTCTGTGCATCCTTCACCTTACAGCCAACTCAACAGCAACGCCAAGGTAGAGAATTGCATATGCTATACATATAATTTAGCAAAGCAGATGAAAGCTACTTCACTGATCAATTTTGTACATGTAGCAATAATTTCTTCTCCTTTAAACGCTGCTAAGTCTTAATCATCTTCGTCCCTGTCTTTTCGTGCTACTTGGCTTCCTAACTAATATCTGGTGAGATGGCTGTAATTTGTAACCATCAAGCTGTTTTCACTGCTGTTTCTGTATAACAGAATCCCATTTCTTCCTTTCAAAAAGAAATCATTTTCAAGCACAATCTTATGTTTCTAATCTTAATTTCTATTTTTCATATTGACAATCTAAGCGAAGATAAGCATTCTTTTAACCACCTCCTTTTCCCGGGTTATGTAACACTGAAGCAACTTTCTATGAGAGCTTCTTTGCTGGCAGCTAATTCTAATTCATTTCATCTTATTTCAATCCTACAAATATATGATCCACAACCTCAGCTCGGTTCTTTGGAAACTTTGTTCCTACATTTCCCTGATTTGTTGCTGGTTCCATTTGCCACAGTATCTATCCTAACCCTTTTCCTGGGTCCTCACATTTCCTACCTCAGCCCACAGAGCCAAAGATAACCCCTACTGTCACTGCACAGCAGTAGGCACCCACTGAGAACATAACCTTCTGATGCCCTCCAGCAGTGGTGTCCACAATGACTTCCATTCAACAAATATTTATTTACTGACTATTTATTGAGAGGCTGGCCCTCAAGCACTCTGAGGGATGTTGAAGTCACAGCAGGGAACAAAAGGCACAAAAGCCCTGAATTCATGAACCTTTCATTGTAGTTGAGAGTGGCAGACAAGAAGCACACAAATAATCCGCAATCTCTCAGGTGGTGAAGAGTGGGCTAAAGAAATAAAAGGCAGGGCGGGGGCACAGAGGCAATTCTGAATAGGAGAGTCAAGAACGTCTTCTATGGTAGAGTGACAGTGAAGAAAAGTTATGCATTAATCATGGGAGTAAGCCTGAAGGAAGAAAAGTCCAAGCAGAAGGAATAGCAGGTGCAAATTCACTGCAAAAGAAAGATCTTTGCTGTGTTTGAGGAAACTTCCAGAAGTCCAGCCCAGACAGAGAAGAAGGCAAGAAGTGAATACAAAGACACTAGGTCACAGAGAAAGGGACATGCAGGTTGTGAGAGGTCTGCAGGTCAAGTTTACACTTTGGTTTCAGATGGAAGCCGTTGGAAGAGAATATGATCTTGTGTATATTTTGGAAGGGGCCAGGGTTGAAGCAAAAATACCTTTCCTTTGACTTTACAGAAACCTCCAGGCCCTTGATCGTTCCACATACTTTTATTTTCTCTCTTCATTTTTAATTCAGTTCCATTTTTTCTAATTCAAGACTTCAAATTTTTCATTTAATCTGTCCTTGTAATAACTCAAATAACTCCTGTGACCGCTGGTTTTGAGGAGCCCTATTTGCTAACAGCTCACTCCTGGAAAGTCCTTAAATATCCTTATACGTCTCTACTGAGAACACTCAGGTGTGTAGGGGAAAAAATAGTTTCATTTATGTTTTCTAAACATGGAATGTGGTACTGTTTTCCAAATCATTTTCTTGTGTTTGGTCATATACCTCTCACCTTTTCCTCTCAATAGGTAGTCCTAATTTTCTGAAGCATCTAACTCATCTCAGCCATGAGCCAATTCCAGACAACAATCATTCGTAGAGAAAATTGAGTCTATTTGGCATAACTGCCTTCAACTTACCTCCTCCGCTCTTCTGTACATTGATCTTTGTCTGATCAGACTTCTAACTTTTTCCCTGTATTCTTCCAGGTTGTGGGACTGTCATATTTTCCAAGGATGTTTATCACTGTGCTTTGGTCTTCATTTCTTCCCTCATCTTTAGAGAATTTTTTAAAATGAAGACATCCTTTCTAATGAAGATTATGGTGATAAAAATAAAAAAAAATGACGAACCCTAATGCTTGTAATTGAACAATTTCTATTTGCAATGTGACTTATGTACATTCTCATTTAATCCAGTCCCAACTATTAGCATAATTACTCCAGGTGAGAAAATTGTAGTTTAAAGAGAGTGAGCAAACTCCCAGGTCATTGCAACATTGGATTATGAATGGAGCTTCTTACTTGAAATTTCCTCCCTTTGGCTTCCACAATTTACAAATCGTCCGGAAATTCTCTGTTCTTCTGCTATTCGTTCACTTTTGGGAGATTTTCACAGACTTCTCCATTTCCTGTCAATTGTTATCTAGGATTTTTGCCTTCAGCCTAATTCTCTTCTACTCTACACATTTTTTTTTCTATATGGTCTCTTCAAATTTCACAATTTTCATTACAGTCAGTAAGCTCTTAAATCCTCAGCTCCAGTCTAGAGAACTTTTTCTTAATTTGGACTCATATATTCAGCCCTATCCTGGACTCTTCTGTCTATGGTTGCCTTTAACCATGTCTGTTAAACAAATGACAAGATTTCTCAGGCAGCTAAGCCTGCTCTACCAAAATGCCACACACTGGGTGGCTTAAACAGCAGACATTCCTCACAGTTCTAGAGGCTGGGAAGTTCGAGATCAGGGTGCCAGAAGCGTCCTTGGTGGGGGCCCTCTTCCTGGTCTGCAGATAGCTACCTTCTTCCTACATCTTCCATGGGGGAGGGAGGAAGCTCTGGTGTCTCTTCCTCTTCTCATAGGGGCACTAATCCCATTATGGGGGCTCCATCCTCATGACCTCATCTAAACCTAATTACTGCCCAAAGGGCACACCTCCTAATACAACACATTGTGGGGTAGGGCCTCAACATACGAATTTGCGGGGACATAAACATTCAGTCCATAACATAAGATAACTCCCTGAGGGCAGAAATAGGAGATTGTCACTTTGTATGCCCAGTGCCCAGGAGGTTTCATGTTATCTAGTAGGCAGTCATACCTTGTTCTAGATTTGTCAGTTGCAGTATTTTTCATTTCAGTAATTCCCCTGAGAACATAACACAAAATGGTTCTTTGGTAAAATAAACCAACATCATGGATTTTGTCATAGACTGTAGACCGTGTTGTCATTGTAGGAGCAATGAAGGAAGAAGAAGAAGAGGAAGAAAAACAAGAGGAGGAGGAGAAGGAGAAAGACAATCCAGCATAAACACCGTTAATACCCATTCGCAGGTTGCATTCTTATGCCACCAATTAAATGTCACACCTGTGATTCAGTAGTAGCTCTTATTGATTTTTCCCTTTTAAATGAAAGGCCTGGCATTTATCAAACTGCATGGTGGTTGTTTACAGAGGATAAGATATCTGTTTTACTTAATTATAAAGTATCAGGATATATTCTGGTCTGTCAATCTTCTAAAATGACCTCTGTTCCTAGAGTATGAAACCATAACTAATACAAGAAGCTTACTCTGCTGTTTAAAGTCCACTATTCTCTTTCCCACTGTCATCCATAATCCCCATACTTCCTATGGTGTTAGAGCAGAAAACAACGGGCGGAAGAAAGCCTACGTTTTGGTGTCCCAACCTAAAGTATGCCTGAGTTAGGTTTACTTGTAGGCTGTAAATGTGTATATCAGCACCTATCAGTTTTTATTACTGGCAGTTTGTGTTTGTTGCTGTCATCGGGTGGCTGTGCCTTTGGAGCAGTAGTTCATGTTTTCTTGACTCGGCTGTGACGTTCACAGGTCTATCAGAATAGTGACTAGTACCATTGGCTAAATGAATCTGTGAAGAAACAGGTGAGGCAAGGAAGAAGGGGAAGAAAGTCAGTGGGGAGGGAAACAGAAAGGAAACAAGAAAGGAAGAAAGTCATTTGACATTTCCAAAATGAATAAAGCACGGTTTATTTTTGACAATCGGAATTATTTCATCATTACTGAAGTCTGTATATCTCTTTTCCATCAGAATATGTCAAGACAGATGTGTTAAGCGTTTGAGAAGATCCTGCCTATCTACAATGCTTAGAAATCAATGAAATAAGGAACAATCAGATTGATTAAAATTGAATTTGACTTTAATTCTCTGTTTGCCTTAATGAGGCATCTCTCTGGCTTTGTATACTAGCTAGAGAATAACAAAAAATTTTAATGAGGTGTTCAAATATACCATAGAATATTCACCTAGCGAATGTTGCCTTAAAACACCTGAAATAAAATTAAACTTTAAGTTCTGTTAATGGGGTCAGGTCTACAGACAAACAATACATTTATGTGTCTATTATGTGGCTCCTTAAACTTTATGGTACACGGAAATCTCCCGAGATATAGTTAAAATGAGATTCCTAGTGCACTTCTGAGACCCTGATTCAACGTGTCTAGAAACAGGGCCTATGTATTTGCATCTCCAGCAAGCTCTCAGGTGGTGCTGATTCTGATGGTCCCACCCACCACACGCTGAGTAACAATGGACTGGTATAGAGAATTTATCTTAACTTTAGCAATCATTTTATGATACTCAGTTCTGAGTGCATTGAATTTTCCAACCAGTAGCAAAGAGGTCAGCCTTTATCCACATTAGCCTAGAGACTTAGTAAAAGCTAATTTTTCCTTCTATCTAGCGTATTCATGTCAACACATGGCTTCTGTTGAGGAACATGAACTTCTAAAGACTCAGAGGAAGGAAATTAAATTCCAAAACACCTGCATCTAGTTACTATGTTTAATAAACAGTACTGAGTGCATCTGGTCATTTGACTTTAAAAATTGAATTATTTTATCACACAATACTGAAAAGACTACCAAACTTTTGCCAACATTTTAATACCCTTTCAGACTTAAAATGCTCTAAAGGCAGTAGAATAAAAGGACAATTTGATCCTTTGTAGGAAACACATTGGAAATAAATGCTGACTCCGATTTTGTCATGACAGTTTTCACTGTTTGTCAGGCAACAGGAAACATTTTGATAAGTTGATGCGATTTTTGACAGAGACTTGTTCCATCTCGGACGCCCCTTTGTTGGAACAGGGCAGATGGTGTTCTACAGAAACACTTTTGCCACCTCAATTCATTTCTACATGTTGTTTACTCTAGCACACTGTTCCTTTTGGCTTACTCACACGTGCCTAGACTAACACTGGGAGTCATTTGCTGGGTACATTTGGTTCCTGGTCACTCTGCTTCACAATCCGCTATTGTAAAATCACCCTCTTAAGTTTGTTTTTGTCATCTGTGGGCACAGACTTTGGGCATGATTTTCAGTTTTATAATATAATCTCATAATTGACAGGATTTAGAATGACAAATGGAGGATGTCAGTGTGTTTAAATAGGTGAGCCCTCTAGAAAAGCACATCACTCCTCAGGGCATCAGAATTCCAGCTCTTTGGGCTCTTGATTCTCATCTTTGGTGAAAGGTAATATATTCATGTACAGTCTAATATGATGTCTTATTCTACTTCTGTTTATAAAATGTATATATTGATCAGAAAAAAAGTCTCTACTCATTATTTACCTTTGCGCTTGAAAAATATTATTTAGATTTCTAATTCAGAAATCAATAATTTTCTTTACTTGTCAGCAGCCACAGAATTGTGTTCACTTGCATATACAGAATTACGGAAACATATAAAGAGTTCCAGATTTGGTTAATTGTGTTGAATAAGAGAGTTTGGATGATTAAATCACTTTTGCCAATGCAATTTCTCAAAGTATCCTCATATATTTTCAGGTTGATTTTTCTCCACCTGTTATCACGAATTTTCTAATACCAGGGTTACACCATCTAAAACTTTTAAGTCAGAAACCAGGCTCATTTTCACTAAATGTATGATAAAAACATTCCCTGTTGCTTGTCATTCTACATTCTAAACATTTCTTTCAACTCCACCTTCATTGTTGTCTCGAACATCATTATGGAAGGCTACTAGACTCTCACAACCATCTGAGTGATCAGCCTGGCTCCTTCTTTGTCCTTCTTATAGCTGAACTATTTTGCTTCCTACACGCTATCCTCTCTCTCATTTATGTTTCTTTGCAGGTTCCCATTTTACTCATTCCGTAGAGTCTAACACTAGATTTACCTTTTCTTTGCTTTAATACTCTTATTCACTCGATCTGTTTAAGATTTCCATTATGGGTGTTTTTTTAGCACAGCTTTCCATAGCAGAGCACTTATCTTTACTTATCAACGTCCCCCTCTAGTCTCTCAGTTCCATGATGCCAGGCAATGTGTGTCAGTTGTCTTGGTATTTCTAACATGTTTCATAATGCTTGGAGCCTAGTTTGAGTAACAAATGTTTGATTTGTAATGCAGGAATGAATGTGCTACTGATGTTTCATGTATGCTTCACAGGACTCAGCCAAACATGAAGATCCTTGCATTTGTCTTTTTTATCTTGGCTCTCCTGGTTGCCATGATTGTAAGTATGTCATGGAATTTTGAAGAATATGTTCTCCTTACTTCTCCAAAACATCTCTTATTTCCTGGATTCTGGCCTATGTTTGCATTTACCTGAACATGGCTGTATTAATTTTAATGTTTTAACACAGACAATTTCTTTGAATTCACCTACATAAGTTTATTACGGACCGAGAATAAATCTTGAGTACAAATAAAAATGGACACACCTGACCTTCCTGAAACTCTTTTCTCCTCCTCCTCTCCACCCTCCTTTGTTTCCTCTTCTGTTAAAATTATTGATTTCTTTCACTTTGGTTTACTTTGTCTAGTTACTGAGAAGCCCATCAAGAAATAATAATAATATTTCAATTTATCGGACAAATTATAGTGAATGCTTCAAAAACAAATTGTTTATCACATTAGCTTTCTATAAGAGGACAGAAGTGCAAAAATTGAAAATCAAGAAGAATAGCCAAAAACGTAATGGCAACTTTATCAGCACAACAAACATTTGAATAGCTTTGGAGTCACCAAAACATAGTCATATAGAAACCATTTGTCTGGAGCAAATCCAAAGTTTAACTTTCCATTTTTCCCTCTTCTATTCACGGTGATATTTTCCTCCATTTTACATGCAAAGGAAATTGAACCAAAATGAATTGATATGCGAATGTAGCACATTAGTTATTGCAAGAGCCTACCCTTCACTCATCTTAAAGACGCCATTAAACAAAAACAAACTAGTTTAGTGGATCAGTTACCAAGACTTTGCTTCCATTTTGTTCAATCATAATTGTAGCAGCTAAGTGCTTTTTTACACTCTAGAGTTATAAAATTAAGATGTTAACTCTTTTCTTCTTTTCTTTTTTCCAAGGGAGCCGATTCATCTGAGGAGGTAAGATATTCTCATTTCCTAGAAAACTAGGAATTAAACACATATTAAATTTTTAATTTGTTCTTTATTTTAACAGAGATTTAGAAGGCATGTGAGAAGATACCCGGTAAGCATTCCTCTGATAATGTGGTACACTACAACCACAGTTTCTTCTCTGAGTATTTATTCTATAAATAAGAACCAATACATAGCTCTGAAACATGTCTGTATAATGACTGGCTCAAGTGCACATTGATTTTATTTATTTATGATACACTGGCAAAAGACCCAAAAGTCTTGTGTACTAGTAGCATTTAGATGGAAACTCACAATGCCACCCTAAGGAAGACAATTATTCCCTCAGATCTTAGGTGTCTTTGTTGATAAATAATTACCTTGATGAAACAATTGTTGAAATTCTAATTCTGTTAAGTGTAACATATGTTTAATGGAGCACAGAGGGTGATAAAGGCACATATGGTGTGGTAAATTTCCACCTGCTGATTCTTTTGGAGACTGATGAAATCATTTGGATAAACTGACCATGATAAATAAGATAGAAAATTTCATTTATTTATTATTTTTCTGAATGCAATGTATCTTTGACAACTCATATTATTTTGGTATGTGCTGTTAATGTGATAAGTTCTCAAACATTGATGTTACCAATACAGTAAAGAGATGAATTTAAAATGGCACCCAATAAAAAGATGAGAAGGAGGGATGAAGATATTTGCATTAACAGAAGTCAATATTAAACAATGTAGGAGTTTTAATAGAAAATAAGCTCGTTATAAATCTCAAGTGAGCAGTAGCAATCCCACCTAAACTGGAATTAGTAAATCCATCTGCCCTGGAGTAGTCAAGGATGGGCAATGTAGAAGCTTAGAGATAACATTATAAAGGCTATCAAACCTTTTTCCAGTGGTTGGCTATCATTTATGAACCATGTGTGTTACAAAACAACAACATTTTCAACAAACAGTAGAAATGGAAACGATCATTTTTACCTTCTCTTCGACATTTTTCTCAGAAAACAGTGAAAAACTAAATGTTTGAAACACAATCATGGAGATGTTGTATAAGGTCCTATGAGCTTTACCAACTTAAGTTTTTTAAGTGACCTGATTGTGAGATATTTGCACTGTCATTGTCTCAATTCTCTACAATGTTCTCTTTCCTTTTGTTGGTATACAGAGAGAGTATTTTAATTCTCAGCTATCTCAAGAAGATAGACCTTATCAACCTGATCCATCAATTTATTATCCTGAATATCCATATCCATATCCAGTGCAATATCGTTAGAATGCTGTTCAGTACCACAGGACGGGATTACAGAGGTAAGCTGGGTCTAGTGACATTTTCGTTCTCCAGAAAAGTCAATGGTGACAGTTACAGCAAGAAAAAGCAAAAGCAAGCCATCAAACCAAAAGCAGCCCCAGGTTAAGAAATGTATCCCGGGGGAGCTCTCCTGAAGTGTAGTTACTGATCTAAATGTTACTGAAAGAAATCTTCTGTCCTACTGTGGTGAGGAGCCTCTGCTTTGGGGACGGAGAGACCTGCGTTTGCGTCCTGTTCCGGATCACTAGTTTCATGACCTTGAACTATTCTTCGTCTTTTCTAAACCTCAATTATCTCGTGGACAAAATAGGTGTTACAACAATACTTAGCCACTCTGTAGAATTAGTGAAACTATTGAAAGACATATTATATAAGGGCCCTGAATCAGAACGTCTATGACTGTGGCTGCAGCCCGCCCTGCTGCTAAATCTGCGCCTGGAGGCTGTTTCAAACTTTTTCCTAAATGTGATCTTTCAGGCAGCTTCACAAGCATCATCTGGAAACTTGTCAGAAATTTAGAGTCTAAAGTTGTATTCCGACTAGTGAATTAGAATCTGCATTAAATAAGATTCCTGTATGGTTTATAACACCACAAAGTTTGAGAAGCTTTGCCTTAAACAATTAGGATAGGGACCACTGCTCTAATAGAATACCAACAAGGAGTTAAGGAGATATTAGCAATTCGCTCTTTAGAAAGCCAGTTTGACCTAAAACTATACTATGTGTTCCAAATTCTATGAAAGATTCAATATTTCACTCCAAAATAAAGCAATCCTTTTGGAGATAAAATAAAACAGTCGGACAATTCAAAGTGGATTAGTTGCAGAGGATTTCAGTTATTTTAAATGCCCTTGGAGAATTTCTTCAAATGGAATTCTCAGTTGCCATTAATGACAGAGTGAGGAGTCCGCACTTGGCTCTCTAGGCTTTAAGTAATAGCTGAAGATATCTGATCAGGAAAGAGGATATAATCATATTATCTTGAGCAGATAAATACAGATGAAAAGTGCAGGTTCTGTTTAAGCGGAGGTGTGTGAGAACTGAAATAGGTTGGTAATAGAAAGGCTTAAAAGGAACATGGGCAATGGTCCAAGGAAAGGCTAGATTAAACAATGGGTTGAAAGAAAGACCAAATCAGGAAGGGAGAAAAAAGAAAGGGATGCAAGTTTTCAGGATTAGAGTAGCAAATAAAAGTGCTGAGCACAGATGCCTTAAAAGAGGCAATGCTCTGCTTTTATTTCTCTGTCGTTGATGTTTTCCTTCAGGGCATTATCCTTTGTGTGTATATTTTCCTTGGTTTAAGTAGGGGATGCTGAGGAAGACAATTTGGCTACCTTAGTTTGAGAGAGAATAGCATTCGAACTGAAAAACCAAGTGGGCTAAAATGCAGAACTGAACCGCTGAACCTCATGTCCGAAGTGACAAGGGGAGGAAAAGATGATGGAAATTCATGCAGTGGATATTTCTGAAGTCCCTGAAGAACCAGGAAAAGTAACAGCAGCTTGTTTGTGTAATGAGTTTGGCTATGAGATTTGAAGAAGTGGAAATAAAGGAGTTCTTTAAAAGATTGGAAAGAAACGATTAGAAATAGATACTGTTTCTTGTGTTATTATTTTGGCAAGCAAGAGTCCAAAGGAAATTTGTATTCGTTCAGTCGTCAGATATTTCTTGACCACATCGTGGGCATGCAATGAGATAGCCACAGGGATATAAGCACCAGTAGGCCAGAGTCTCTGCATTCAACACGTCTTACCTAGTTTTAAAGATGACTATAAAGTCAGACAATCATCAGTCAGAATAGCATTTGATAAAGAAGTGATGTGGTTGGGTAGATTTTTTAGGCACATTACACAGGCAGGAGTATGGCAGCTAGAGTGAGAGGGAGTATAGACGGACAATAAAAAAGTCCATTGGGAAACCATCAAACTAATTTCGGACGAGTAACGTAAGCACTTGAACAAAGAAAGAAGTAGTAGAGAGAGCAGCAATTTCCTCTAGAGTCCGATTATATAAGTACTTTGGAATAATTTTAATAACGCTTTTTCATGTGAGTGATCTTAACGTAGGCACAGTTTTTGGTCAAGGTCTTTTTCATGTCAAATCAAAAAATCAAAACAAATCCAAACTTTGACAGCTAGAAAGTTCATCCAGAAGCAAGAGCTTGCAGTAGGGAGAACTCTCAAATCTCAACAATCTGCACATTTTTCAAAATCAAACAGAAAAAGGCCTTCCTTCTATCGGTAAGGAGAGGGAAGCAAAGATTAGCAGAAACTTTTAAGGGGAAATTGGGCAAGCCGAGGGAAACGAGCAGCAGACACTGGTAGGCAAAGCGTCCACTGTGGTCAGTCGATTCTCAGGTAAGCCGGTAAGGGGGCACGTTCCCCTTCCTAGTGCTTGCTCAGGCTCGGAGGTAAGCAGAGTTCAGGGGCACGTAAGAAGGAGATAAACCTGACTAACATTTGGTGGAGACAAAGCAGAGGGCAACAAACAGGCAACTGTGAACACTTGGTCAGTTACATTTAGGTAACGCTCAGAAACAAGAGGGCACAAGGGTTTTGGCAATGACTTAATCTGAATGCTTTCTCTTTATCCACAGGCTTGGCGGGAGATTCGATTTTCTCTGTGCTCATGATGATTATTCCTACTCAACAACCCTTTACCCATCTGGCAACGTTATGTTAGCCCTCATCTAACAAATACAGCCAAAGTTTTTTTAAAGCATCCTTTTGAATAATTCAAAAGAGTAGCATATTATATGCATTCTCTTATGGATGATATTGGAATTTAAAAAGAATTTGAGCCATAAATGGTTTCCAGCATTTCCAACACAAAAAAGAAAATTCAATCAAACAGTGTTACATGAACAACACAACCCGAGATCAATGGTCACTCCTTTTAAATCAGTGGTAATAATATTCTCTGAACTATTTGATTTTTTCCACTTTGTTCTCTGTGTTAATTGCACTACAGAATGAGAAAAAGCTTGCCATGCATAATAAAGTGATCTATCAAGCACATACTGTATACGTTCTTTTCTTTCCCACTGTGTTAGTTTCCTAGGGCAGCCATAACGAAGGACCCAAGCTGGTGGCTACAAAAACAGGAGTTTGGTTCTCCTCCTTCTGCAGGCAGGGCCTGGCTCTCTGACAGCTCTAGGGCACGGTCCTTCTTTGCCTCTTCCCAGTTCCTGACTGGTCTCGGCAATCTTTGTCATTCTGTGGTTTGTAGATGCAACCTTCAGTCTGTCTCTGTTGGCACCAAGCTGTCTTCTCCCTCTGGGTCTCTCTCCTCTTCTCACAAGGACACCTGTCATATTGGAATAAGGGCCCACCCTACTCCAGTAGGAGCTCATCTTAATGAATTCCATCTGCCATGACCTCTATTTCCAAGAAGATCAGATTCTCAGGTATTGGGAGTTAGGGTTTCAGCATATCTTTGGTGGAGGGACACAGCTGGCCCATGTCACCCATCTACTCTCAGTTCTCTATAAAATTTTTCTGCAACCATCATATGCCAATACTTCTAATATCCTTCAGTATGTCAATATTCCTCAGGTTAACACAGACAGCGCTATTTCATCATCTTCTGCAACAAAGATTATAGAAGGAAGCAGGTCAAGACACAGCTGGGTGGTTATTTAAAGGGAAAGAAAATCATCCAGGCAATCCCATTTTAACTTTGAACTATTCTGTACTAAAAGGAATTTCAATCCAGCCAGTTTGCATGAAATCACTAGAATACTAATCAAAATCTTACCTTTAGTTTTAACTTTAATTTTAAGCAAACTTATGAGGAAATCTGATTCACATCCAGCACGTAGCTGGAAAGAAACTCTCAGCTATACAATGGTTTATTATAAACATTGGCAGCTAAAAACCCACACGTTATGCTGTTGTGTGACCTTTATGAGATACAAAATTTTATTCACCAAAATTCTTGGAGACAGGGCTTCTCTTCCTGAGAGCAGCAGCCAAAACTGAAATCCAATCTCCAGTCCCCAGAGGGGTGCAAGCAACAGAGAGGCCCACTGTTGGGAGCAGAGACATAGGAAAGAAACAGAAGGAGAGGGCTGAGGAATCAGAGTGAAGGGAAGTTGGTAGAATGCTGAGTTACGTGTGCTGTATGCTCTCCCTTCAAGTGCCTTTTGACTCTCCGCTTGACACTTTGGTGTGTAAAAGACTTCTGAAATTTAACAAGCCAAAATAGAACTCTTTGTTCTACCGTTACCCCAGTTTCAGCTAATTTGACTGTGCACTTGCTCAAATTCAAAACCTAAGAATAGTCATTGATTTTTTTTCTCCTCTACCCTTCACTTTTTACAAGCAAGCAATGTATATCTGGTAAGCTTTTCCTCTAATATTAATATATATTAACATGCATATTGTTTTATAATATATGCCTTTTATGTGTGTGTATGCATATATACATATATATGTGTGTATATATACATATATATATATATATATAAAATTGACTAAAACTTCCACTCACTAATTTGACCCAGTGAAACTTTTATTCGTAAGAGAATTCAAATACAGCCTGGTTCCAAAACATATATTTCGTTAAGAAAGCAAGAGGTCATATCAACATTCTATCAATCAGGTGTTGTTAAGAAATTAGGCAGCGAGAAATAACTTTGCTTTGTGGCTGTCCTTTGGAAGAGACTGGATGTGTCAGCTGTAATATGTCTGATCAATGGCCGGCCGCTCAGATAAGCATCTTTGCACATCTCTATTTCTTTCAAAAATTTTCATTATGACTCTCACTTACTGGTGACATGATTCTGGCCAAGTACCTTAGCCTATCTGAATGCCATATTCTCCTGGATGAGTACATCCCAACGGAGTTCTGGAAGAATCAACATAATGACAAATAGAAGGCACCAGTACAATGCCTGACATGGCAGCAAGAATAATTATCCTTTACTCTGTCCGAGGGTTTAAGTGTTCTACCACAAGTACTTTTATTCAATCTTTACACAATCCTACTGAAGCAGGTATTACTACATCCAGATAAAGAATCCAACATTGCACAGAATTAGGTCACTTGCCCCAAATCACGCAATTAGTAAATTGTTAGAGAAAAAAAACAATATTCAGACCCCTTAGATTCCAATGTCCATGCTCTGTATAATACTCCCACATTGCATTTATTAGTTTCCTATTGCTGCTATGACAAATTATCAGACACCTAGTGCTTAAAATTGCACAGGTGACTTTTTATTTTATTATTTTTAAACCACTTTATTGAAATATGATTGACATGTAAAGGCTGTACATATTTAATGTATACAACTCCATGTGTTTGGGGATGAATACACACCCATGAGACCATCATCACCGTCAAGGCCATAGACATTCCCATCGCCTCCCAAAGCGTCCTCCTACCCACTTTATGGTTATTATTGTGTGGTATATACATGTGTGGTAAGAACACTTAACATAAGATCTACCGCCTCAGCAAATCTTAAGTAAACAATACAGCATTGTTAGTTTATAAGGATTATGCTATAGAGTAGGTCCCCCGAACTTAGTTATCTTGCATGACGGAAACTGTACCTCTGACCATCAGTTGCCCATTTCTACCCCTCCTAGCCTCTGGCATCCACCATTCTAGTCTCATTTTCCTTCTGCCTGAAGGAATTCCTTTAACATTTCTTGCAAAGCAAGTCTGCTGGTCATTGATTCTTTCAGCTTCTGAGTCTGGAAACATTATTTTGTCTTCCTTTTAGAAGCATATTCTCACTGGTTATAGAATTTATTTGACAGATTATTTTCTTTTTAGTACTTAAAAAAATTCTGCCATTCTCTTCAGGTTTGCATATTTTGCAAAATGAAGAGCTGTCATTCATATCTTTTCTATTCCGTACACATCTTTTTCTCTCTCATACTTCTAAATGTTCTCTTTATGACTTGCTAGCAAGAAAATTGACTATGGTGTTTTTGATGTTGTTTTTTTCATGCTCTCGTGCTTGTCTTTTGTTGAATTTCTTGATCTACAGATTACAGTTTTCCTCATATCTGGGAAATTTTCAGTCATTTATGTATTCAAATATTTTTCCTACCTCTTCCTTTTCACCTTCACTACAAATCCTTGGGAATTAACACAAGGTATCCCGCAGTTCATTGAAGCACGGATGGATTTTTTTTCAGTTTCTTGGTCCATGTTATTTTGCACAGTTTTACTGCTGTATTTTCAAGTTCCTAAACTTCTTTTCTTCAGGAATCTTTCAAGTCCCCTAACCTATTTCTAAACATGCTATTAGTTACATTCATTTTACTTTTCATCTTAGACGTTATATTTTTCAAAGATGCTCAAGTTTTCCTCTACTTAAACTCATAGAACATACTTACAAAAACTATTTTAACATCCTGCTTTACTAATTCTATAATTGTGTGACTTCTGAATCTTTTTGTGTCAATTGATCTTTCTCTCCATTGTGAGTTATATTTTCCTTTTTTATTCCATGCCAGGTAATTTTGATCAGGTGCCAGACATTGTGATTTATCTGTTTTGGGTGCTGGGGTTTTTTTTTGTTATTTTTAAAGATTTTATTTTTTCCTTTTTCTTCCCAAAGCCCCCCAGTACATAGTTGTATATTCTTCGTTGCCGGTCCTTCTAGTTGTGGCATGTGGGATGCTGCCTCAGCATGGCCTGATGAGCAGCGTCATGTCTGCTCCCGGGATTTGAACAGGCGAAACCCTGGGCAGCTGCAGCGGAGTACGCAAACTTAACCACTCAGCCACCGGGCCAGCCCCTTTCTTTACTATTTTTTAAATATTGATTTAGGGTTGGGGTCACAATGAAGTTGCTTGTAAATAATTTCGCACCTTAAAGTCTTTCAATTAATCTTTATTAGACAGTCAAGGCCAGGCTCACCTTTCATTTAGAGCTAAACTTCGCCTACTACCAAAGTGTTCTAACAATGCCACGTGCTTTGCAAGGTATCTCCACTCTAGCTGTGGAAACAGGGTCTATTCACAGCCCTGTTTCCAGGTATTGTACAACCTGTTTCTTGCTGATGTTCTGTCCCCAACCTCACAGAATTTCCTTATGCTTATTTGTGTTCATCAAAATCAGCGGAAGATTAGGGCAACCGTCTGTAGATCTCCAGAATCCTTTCCCTGTGCAGTTCTCTCCTGTCTTTGCAATTTCCTCCTGTTCACTATTCTGCTGTGTTTATTTGCGGACATTTGCCTCCACTAATCTCAACTATTTCTCCTCAATTCAGAATTGCCTAGTCTTTTTAAGCGCCTCTCCTGTGCTGCAGCTTGTAAGTTCTTTCCAGGTAATAAACTTGGACAACGACAGGGCTTATCTTGCTTTTTTCTCTTCTCTTCTGGAACAAGTCCTACATTATTTATTATACATCTTAAAATTAGCGTATCGTATATTTTGTTCTTTTTTCAGGATTTAAAGCAGGAAGATAAATCCAGCCCCTGATAGGCAATCACGGCCCGAAGCTGAATTCTTGAAGAAAAGCCTTCTGAAGTCCTTCCCGTGCCCTAGAAATCTGCCATTATCTGGCTCTTTTTGCTTCCCCGACCTCAGTTCCACCAAATCTACTCAAATCCAACTGCACTGTCCTATTTGCTTTGTAAATTTTTTTTCAGCAGGCCAGGCATGCTCCCACCTCATGGCCTGGACTGGAATGCTCTTCTCCCAGCTGGTTGTATTGTTTACTGTATTCCCTTCAAGTTTTTACTCTTCTGCTCAGGAAAGCAATTCCTGGCCACACTAATATTGAAAACCCATCCCTACCAAAACCTCTTATCCCTTTCTCCAATTCAGTTTCCTCCTTAGTATGTCTCACTATCAATCTAACTCTTTCTTACCTTTCATGTTGGAGCTCCCCTTCCAGAGTATAGAGTTAGAGTTATAACTTAGAGTATAACATCCACAAAGCCTGACATTTTTCTTTTGTTCATGGCTCTAAGTGTCTAAAAGAGTTTCTAGCATATCTTAGGTACTCAGTAATTATTATTAAATAAACTACAGTTATATATCAGCATCTATCTACATATTCATATTTATATATTGTTTTCATTTAATATAAAAAGAAATTTATATAAGCAACACAAGGAATTGTGTTTGTATGATAATTGCAGGATATTTTCACTGCTGTGTTCAAATTTCAACCTGACCTTGAAGAACAAATAAGAAATTATCATGCACTCCCTGGAAAATGTGATGGAGGTGCATTCTTAGTGAGAGGAAAAGTGGGAAAGTCACAGAAGAAAAGTGGGAAAAATGAAAATCCGTGATGTTATCAAGAAAAGTGTGAATGAGACTTAAAGAGTAGAAAGAAATGGAATCACAAATATCTGCTGTGCAAATTTGAATGGCCTTGAATGCTATGTTAAATATCTTCAACAGTACCTTAGACATGATAAGATGCCAGAGAAATATTTTTAGACAGTTAGGTTACCTGATATATCTATTTAAAAAAAATTGTGAGGATGTTGTGGAAAATATATTTTGGAAATGACAAATAAAAAGTTGGAAGACCAATTATGAAGCTGGATACTATTACCTGTGGCAGAGATGTTGAGTTGACTAGCACAGAGGCAGTGGATTGAAGAGGTCAGGGAGAAGAAGCCACAAAGATGAAGTCTTTCAAGAAGATTGACGGTCATTGTAAAGAGTGAAGAGATGGTGTGGCTGATGGGAAGTACAGAATAATGAGAGGGTATCTGTAAGATAAGAGAGAATTAAAGATTATTGTAGACAGAGGGAATGAACAAGTGCAAACACAACAAGTAAAGATATATAAGAGAAAGACTATAACCACATGAGTAAGTTCTTAGAGGTGGACAGAAAATTAGATGGACGCTCTTATTATTTAGTAACTCATAGAAAATTTTCTAGAGTGTCGAGAAATGCAAAAGCACAGTTGCATGACTTCCAGTATCTTAGAAACTAGAGGTAATAAATAAGAGTCCAAGGGGTGTCTGCTAAACACAAAAATGCTGACTGTAAAACTAAAGAATTTACTGACCACCACAACATGCCAGGTTCAGGGCAGTTGTTGGAACTAGAAAGATGGCTATGGAATGAAAACTGATTTAATGAAATAGTTCCATAAAATGTGACATAATTAGTGATAGCAACAAAGAAAATATAAAATTAGATGCAAGTTTTTTTCTTTTCTTTTTTTCTTTGGTAAGGAAGATTATCTCTGAGCTAACATCCATTGCCAATCTCCCTCTTTTTTGCTTGAGGAAGACCATCCCTGTGCTAACATCTGTGCCAATCTTCCCCCATTTTGTATGAGGGATACCACTACAGCACGGCCAGATGAATGGCGTATAGGTCCGGCCCTGGATCTGAACCTATGAATCTCTGGGCTGCTGAAATGGAGTGCATGCACTTAATCACTATGCCAGCTGGCCGGTCACACAATTTTTTCTTTTAGATGCAGAAAAATGTGACTTTAGGAGAAATCACTTTGTCAATGGCTGCTAAACACTAATTGTTCTTTATTGTTTAAAAGCGCAGTGATAAGTTCGGTCAATTTTAGAACAACTCTTTCACAAAATGCTATGTTAACATATTGAAGCTGGTACATTCAATCATCAGCTAACCAGCAAATTTGGCTTTCCAAAATGACTCATTCTCCAATAATTACAAGCAATTATAACCAAGCACTTTGCACAGAAGTCACACTGGTGGCACTTAGGCAAAAGTAGTCTGCTGTGTTTGGCCCACACAATATTTGAAAACATGTTTAATCAGTTCACAAAATATAAAAAGCAGATTCACATAAATATTCAAACTCTTGTACTACCTTTAAAAATTAGAAGGTGTGGCAAGATTGGGGCATTTATTGGATCATTCAAAATTGACTAGAGCTGAGGATTAACTCTTCTTTTTAAAAATGTTCTTAGGGAAGGAATAGGCCCACCATATATCCCTTTTCTTCCACCTGGCCCTCCTTTATACTTTTATGTCCCCACCTGCATGATCAATGTAGTTTCTGAATTTGTAACTTCTGCTTTAGTAGTTTCCATAAAAATATGTGTCTACTTTATATACATTATTACCAACTTTGCAACGATCTCTAAATTAGATTAGATATTACTGTTATTATTATTATAGCAATTTTATAGACAAAAAAACCAGAGAGAAAAGAAAACAACCAATTCATTCCAGATATTTATACAGGAGATTTTAGAGCTGGAAATTAGAGCAGTAGAGAATTTCTACTTTTGTCCACAACACCTTTATGTTGCACAGGAGAAAGAGATGCCAAGAGAGAAGGGGAAAAAAATTTACCCTAAATCAAAAAACTAGTTCATGGGAGAGGAAGGCCTACACACAAAATACGGATAATCATTACAACATCTGCATTTCCTGTTCTCACATTCTAAATCAAACTGTTGTAAAGCAATCCTTGGAACCTGTGGAACAAAAATCGGGAAGAAAAAAAAATTTCCAATCATAGTGACTTCTTAGAATCCAAATGCCTCTTTAATTATTTTGTGCCACAGAATTACCATATCATGGAGGAACAACATTTAAAAAGCACTGAGCTCACCCGTCTCAGAGCATCCACTGTCTAGTTCTCCAGTATTCCACTTGGGAAACAAGGTAATGTTTTCATACATTGTTTCTTTCACATCACAGACTGGTGAAAAAATATTTCAAAGCCTAATATGATTCTATGCATCAGAAAAATCAAAACATTTGTGAAGGTACCAAAACTAGTATACTAGAAATTGCTTTGAGAAATTTACTGTTAATTAATATAAGGATAAGCTTTATCTTCCTTTTAGGTTTTTATAAAGTGCAGCTAATATTTCGACACTGGCCGCTGCTTATTATGACACTCTGTCTCATAAAGTACTGAGGTTTTATTCTGAAGGTAGGACCAAGATCTTCAGGTTTCTAGAAATCCAGCAGCTGCTTACCTTGTGTTGGACCAATTTCTTCATCTGGAAATTGGAGACAAGACTACTTACAGTATATAGTTATTCTGAAGATTACAAGTAATATTATAAGAAGTCCTACACCATGTTTGCCATATAGCAGTTGTTTAGTAATTGCAACTATCTTAAATTTCCATCCATACATGTTAAATGTATGTCTAACTAATAACGAATGATTTTACGTTTCAATTTCTTTCACCTTCGTAAAATACAATCTCTAAGAAAAATTGATTGGAAAACAGTTACATAAAATTTACCTATTTCAGATATTTAATAAAAGGTAATAAAATATGCTTTACAATTTAAACAAAGCTTTGTCAATGTGAAATATGTCCTGTGCATATTGCAGGCATAAAATATTTTCATTTTAGAAGAGTAAATGAATATACCATCAACTACAGGTTATTATAAGTGTAAAGCTGAGATATTTTATACTATAGGATTAGGAAATCATTTTTAAATCATACAATGCAAATATTAAGCCAAATAATACTTGTATATATACACCTTCTGTATTCACATAGGTGTGAATCGCAAGCATATCTTAATATCATTGGCATAAAAATTAAAAGTAGCCTTTAAAAATAGATTTTAAATATATGCGCTATAAAGAGTAAAATATATGGAAAATATTCAAATAACTTTATAATTTTACTTTTTAATTTACCTACTGTGAAAAGAAGTTGAATTTGTAAGTTTGAAAACCTTGTGGATTTGTTTATAGCCACAGATTAGAGATTGATCTGGCTGGAAGGGATCTTAGAAGTCATGCAGTCAAGTCCCTTACATTAGCTGTGTTCAGTGAGACCCAGTGATGCTCAGCGGTTGTGAAAGCATTAGTAGGCAGCCCAGGGTCCAGCCAGGATTAGCAGGACACCTGATGCCCAACCAGGGTATTTCTATCTGCTACTTCTTAGGAGGAACCAGGCTGCATTTTGGCTGGCCTGATCTGATTTTAAAAGAGTATTCCTGTTGTATTTTGTGTTTCTGATAGTCTTTCTTCACAAAATGCCTGTCAGTAGGGATTAATCCTACAAATGGACTATATTTGAACCTTCTACATTTTAGCAAATATGGCTTTACATTATGTCCTTTGAATGACAACAAGGAAATGGCTCTTTCAAAATAAATTGTGATGTTTGTATTCATGAGCTTCTTAAAATGCATCTGCTTTTATTAATTTTTTATTTTTCAGTCTCCATTATCTGGTATAAAGATAATAATAGATAAATGTCAGATTGTGTAATTTTTAGAAGGCAAAATCTATTGTTGATTTTCTGTATGTTTTTTCAGGACCAAGTAACCATGAAGTTCTTCATTATTACCTGCCTTTTGGCTGTTGCTCTGGCAAAGCATGTAAGCATAATGGGGCACATGATACCCATTCTTATTTAAATATATGAGTGCACCGTTTACTATATGCAGAGGATGCAGGCACAGGCAGCAATGAATAGAAACGAAGTATGTAAACTTTTGACCCACAATCAAAGATAGTATTGACTCTATCTTACACACAATGTGAAGAGGAACAAACTTTCTATGAAGCTTATTCACTGTAGTGTTGGAGAAGCTATAGTTATAGGAAGAAAGAGCTAAATTCCCCTCCAAAATATGTTGGAATTTTCTAGAAGAGCTATTCCCTCTCCCCAGCATGTCTCTGGAATTGTAAGCCAGTCCCAGCACTGTAGTTTCGGATTCCAAAGTCAGCTGTCAATGAAGTGACAGAATTTTATTATTCTTGATAAAAAATAGCTCAGAAATCATGAAGATAAAATACAAAACAAGGACATGTGACAGAGGACAGATTAGTAGATCTGGATTTGAGCGATAACTTTGTAAATTATTCACTAAATAAAATAATGAAAATGTAGTAATAATATTTATGTCACAAAATAGTGAGTATGTAACTAGGTAATATATACAAAAGTGCTTTGTCAATGTATATATATATATACACACACACAATTTACATATATATTATCTATTTAATTTTAATCTATCAGCTTTACAAGCACCATTGTTCTCAGTGGAGCTCACACACCCACGTCGCTCCCACCCTGACATCTCACTCTCTCAGAAGGGCAATTTGACTTGCGGTGCTCAGAGCCTTTGCTAGAACACATATCCCTGTGACTAAGAGATACATACAGACAGGCATTTGTGCCATCTTACATTTGTAGTCAATTTTAGAATAAACCTAAAGTAGGAATTCTATTCCTAATATGAACACTTTTGTTAAAAAACAACAGCAGTGCTTCAGTTAGCAATATTGCACAGGATCAGTGGTTTCTTTTCTCTTAAACTACACTAGACATAACCACTCTCTTCTCCTTCTTTGTATTGAGAAGATGGCCTCAATCATTCCTTTTAATACACAGGATTACTCAGGTAAAAATAAGGAGGTGCCGCTAGCAAGTAATAGATCAGGATATTCAAAAGGACATGTGTCACAGTGTTCCTGGGAACTGAAGAGTGATGATGTCATTATTTTTCGATTGTATTTGAAATTGAAATAAATTTTTAAAGGAGGCCCTATTCTACTATATCTCCCCTAGAAAGAACTTAAGAAAAATTTTTTTGGCTGTTAAATAGTAGAGGGAGAGATTCACCTTAACATTTTAAATGAGGCATACAAGATAACGTTATGTGGATTTTTGTTATTTATATAGGAGATAAAGCACGTCTCCTCCAGTGAGGTAGGCACTTTATTATGAGGACAATTCCTGGCACCTAATTCCGCACAATATGTTCTGGGTTAATCATTCTCGTTTTTGTGATCAAGAACACTAGAGCTACAGCATCGTGGAAAATTTGAAATTCAATCATTGCTAAAAAATTTGAGGGTAATAAATCAAAATTTTGCATACAAACATTCTAAGATTGGATCTGTATGCTTTTTCACTTGCTTCTCCACTAGTCATCCAATAATTGTGGTGTTAGGACAGGGGTAACAGTGAGCCCTCAAGAGCTTGTGAAGGTGATGACAGGAATCCATTAGAGCTCCTTCTGGAGTGAGGGACTCAAACCCATCTGAATCTATATTAGGTGCTAATGTCTAGATGTCTTCTTGTCCGTGGGTGCATAACAGATGCCCAAAGCTCCTTCAGTGTTGCCCAAAGAATTACCATGTTCTCCTGCTGTATATTTCATTTAAAGATCAGGGAGGAAAAAAGAAAACTGTGCAGAGGACAAATAAAATGTTCCTTCCCTCTTTGTTATTGGAATTTGCAAAAATGTTGGAATTGGGTTATCACATAAGAAATTGAAAATGCAGAATATGTCGCTTAACTAGAATATAATGAGTTAATTATTTGGGAGAATAAAATTTTAGGTCAAATTCACTTTCCTTCAGGCAAAGGCTAAGTATTTTATCTCAAATTACTGGATGAAGAGTATGGATTGCTACTTCCTTGGGTAGGATGAATAAATATTTCATAAATATGTATTAAAAGTGCATTATCAATTTCTTTTTCTAAGGAATCTACCAATATCTCCCAAGAAGTAAGTCATAACTTCTTACATTAAATTCATTTAAAAAGTGATTTTTAATTTTTATATTGCTATGAAATAAATATTATTTGTTTTTTCAGAAATATAAGCAGGACAATAATGTGGCCTTCCAAACCAGCCAGGTAAAATTCATATTACTGTCTTCTTGTTTGATAAATAAGATATATTTTCTATCAATTATGTTATTTTCCTATCTGTGCATCTGGGTATTGTTTTACATCTCTGAATCTGAAGTAGGTGATGTTTTCACTGTCTTAACTGCTGTAAAATAATGTGCAAAGGATTCCAGGAGCACATATTTGTGGTCTACTCGTGACCCAAGTTTTCAAAGTGCTATCTTTCTGAAAGGAGTTTTTATTCGTGGTCCATCACCTTCCTTTCTGAGACCCTATTCAGGACTTTTTGATACACCATTTTATATTTTATAGCTATCATTTTATGCCAAAAAATTTTATACATGAATTACAGAAAAGTTTATTTCTCTAAAATTAGGACTTAAATCAGCCCCGATTTTGTTCATTTTCGGGAGAAAATTTCCTCCAATTCCTACTAGATATACTATCTTGATTTGAAATATGATAGTAATGTGTAGTATAATATTGCTCTGAGTAAAATTACCCTAGATGAGAAAGGCACTCAATATCAACACATTGATATTTCCAATTTGGAAATCAGGACAAAACATGCACTGGTCCTACTTTGAAAAATAATTCAATGGAAGAATATTTATTTGAATATGAATCAAGTAATCCACTAAATACTTTCCCTCTTAGTTCCCATGAAGAATAGAGACCTTAGTCATTTCCTGATTTTAATTAGGTAAGCTAATAGTTAATATTATTCTCAAAATTTACTCTTTTAAACTTAAATTTTTTTTTTTAAGATTTTTTTATTTTGACTTTTTCTCCCAAAGTCCCCCCCGGTACATAGTTGTATATTCTTCGTTGTGGGTCCTTCTAGTTGTGGCATGTGGGTTGCTGCCTCAGCGTGGTTTGATGAGCAGTGCCATGTTCACGCCCAGGATTCGAACCAACGAAACACTGGGCCGCCTGCAGCGGAGTGCACGAACTTAACCACTTGGCCATGGGTCCAGCCCCTAAACTTAAATTTTTTAATGCAAACCTTCTATAATCACTGCCTAAATTTCTTTCTGTAAAATCTACCACATTTTATGACATATATTTTTAAAAATACATTAAAATAAGTGCATAGTTATTAAAGTTAAAAACAATGTGTATCTATGTACAATCTAAATGAATTTTGATATCGATTCATTCATTCAACAAACATTTACTGAGAAAGAAGCATACTGCAGACACTATTCTAGGCCCTGGAATACAACATTGAACACAGCAGACCAAAGCCCTCCCTAATGGTGCTGACTGTTCAGTTTCCCACCATTGCCATATTTGTTACCAATTGAGAATTTTTGATCTGATTAATATAAACACATAAAGTGAAAGTAAATTCATCATTATGCTTCCATCTATGTAAGATGGGTTTTCTCTTTATAGTGAGTGGAAAATATAAACAATTTGTGGGAATAATATATCCAATTCTTTTTAATTAGAAAAGAATAGAAGGATAGATGAAAAGGTGAGACATTTTTGTTCATAGGAACTATATTTAATTGACAATATTTATACCTAAAATTAAACATTAATAGTAGCCTATAGACAATTTCTCTTTTAATAAAACAGAAAAATTTATATAAGGCTAAAAATTATCCTTTGACCCTGCCTATATTATTTTTATACCCATAAATTTTCTCATTCTCATAAGGGAGACACTACCATTGAAACAGTAGACAATGTTTATCCTTCGCATTTGATTTCAAAGGGTGGTTACAGTAAGTAAATATGAAAAATGAATGTATTGCTTTTATTTCAGTCCTTCTTTTGACATTTCATACTAATGATTAAGTAGGTAATTAACACGGAGCATATATAAAGTAACTACTGTTATCCAAGGTATAATGCTGAAGATTCAATTTCTTTGTGTCACCAGATTTTTATGATTATGTATTATTATTTTCTAAATTTCTCAGGAATCTTCTAGTGGTTCATCTAGTGAGGTAAGATACTGTTCCTTTTAAAGTCAAAAACCTATTTAAGAAATAGCAACTTTCCATTAATATTATACAATACTTGGATAATTCTTAGCAAATCCACATCTAAATATTCAAGGGAAGTAATGAGAAAACCACACACTTGACTCACAATTATTTCTTGGTGGCTGAAATCCACGATCTTCCTATGAAGCATTGTTTATTCTACCCTGTTCTCTCTGAAAATGTGTATGTAACTTCACAGGAAATTGCATCTTAAATCAAGTCAGTGCCAAATCAAGAGCTTGACAGTTACATTCACCATAGCTACACTTTGGAAACCCTCTCAATATCATCTAGAGGAGCAGTTCTCAAAGGGTAGTCCCCAGATTAGGAATATCAGTAGGATCAGGAAAAGTATGAGAAATATAGATTATCAGGCCTCACCCAACACCTACCGAATCAGAAAGTTTGAGGTGGAGCTAAGCTATCGAGTTTTAGTTTCAGTGAGGCCTCCAGGGGATACTGATGCACATTAAACTTTGAGAACTACTTTTAAGGGGGCTGAATGAGGGTTTGGGTTAGGAATCATGTAGGTCACCAGAACAAGAAACATCTGCCATGGGGGAAAAAGCCACAGTGTGAGCATGTTCTGAGAGAGCAGAGAGGATCATCATGGGTCTTGTCCAGAGCCTGGTGGCCTTGGGCAGCACCTGGATGCTCCCCAGTCAGTGCCTTAAGAAGCCTGCCTTCTCCTTTCTCTAGTCCTCAGTCTCAGAGACAGGCTGAGAGTCTCAGGCCATGTCTGTCATTTTGACAAAGAGCATACAAGGGTTTCCTTTGCCACACACCATGCAGGTCAATTTTGATCACCTGCCTGCACTCTGTCAGCGTATGAAATGGTTGAGGCAATTTAGGATTGATAATGTCTTTGAAATAAGACATATTTTTTGTCACGTTATTGTGTTGACACAAAGTAAGAGAGGGTTCTGAAGATAAATATTTAACTTAATTATTAATAAATACTTGATTTCTGAGTGCTAGTGGCTTGGGCTCTGAATGTTCAATTAATTGCCCCTAATTTTCCCTAAAATTATTTAGAGACAGTTACTGCTATACCGTTTAAGTAAGGCTATTTCTCGATTTGTTACTTTAGGAAACTACTGACAGCCTCACTGACGTAAGTAATTACCATTCTAATAAAATTAGTTCAATATAATTAAGTAATGTTTTTATTTTGCATTTCTCTAATGTGCTTTGCTTTTTAACAGAAAATTGAGCTGACTAAGGAAGAGAAGCTCTACCTAAAACAGCTGGTAATTTTTCATATAATTTATTACTTCAAGTTAAAGAATATGTTTTATAATTCAACTCTTTCTTATCCCAAATGATTACTTATCATTTCTTAACAATGAAATGTTTAACACCAAGTTTATGACAAAAATCACTTTTTCCCTTTCTGCTGTCATATGTAAATATTATCTAAACAAACAGACCTGGAGTTAGCTTTTAAGAAAAATGATCAATTATCAAGTTAAACTTGGAAGAGATACAAACCTTAAGAAAAATGTTCTTAAGTTCTTAAGTGATCTGAGATCACACCATAGTCTGAAAGCATAGAATTGCTTGCGGCACTTCTCTTTGAAGTAGCAACATGGACCAATCGGTTAAGGCAAATGCTATTGAGTACTCTCGTCCCAAACCATAGGCCATCATGTGACCCATGTTCCGTGGACTAGAGAAGTCTGGAAGGCCAGGAAAGAGTTGGATGACTTCTGTTACAACACTTGTTCAGCAAGTGATTACTTAACCTCTCCAAACGAATTTCATCAACTGAAAATAAAGTTAGTAATACTAATTCTGCAGATTTTTATGAAGATGATGTTATAGGATATGTAAATTGCATGATAGAATATTTCAAACACAAAAAATGCACCAAAAGATAGCAATTGTTATTAAATTTATACACATTGGAAAAATCCATTCTAAATCTTTTATTACAGGAGTAGCTTCTTCTTGAGCATTTCAAAACAAGATCTCCAAAATAAAGCCATTTTATTTTTAGAAAGTTCTAATTGCTCTAAAATCTTTCTAAATCTTCTAATAATATTCTCTCCTTGTACCATTCTTATTATAATCATGTGTACATCCAACGCTTATCCCCAGGTGGTTCTAAAGATAAACTGACTTTCTACACACCTACTTATGTCATCTATATGAACAAAACATTTTTCAAGAGTTAAGATCCAGTATTAACTGATTCCATTTTTAATTTCTACAGTAGTCTATGGTCAAGTATACATAACTAAATCAAAGTGGGAACATACTAGAATATTTATTCAGCTGAATATATGTGATTGGTATTATGTAACACTCTACATGTATCAAATCAAGTAACACTTCAAGTTAAGTGATGCTCCGAGAGTTAAGCAACCCACCCAGGGGTGTGGGAAAAGAGGCTGAATTGTCCCTGACAAAAGTACCAGGGTTTTCCAAACACATGTTAAAAAAGGAAAGACAAACTTAGACAGTTTTCCTGATAATTCTCTACTCTTCTTCTTATACATTCTTTTACTTTTTTACATTCAGTTATTTTGAACTGGAGGCCTTAACTAGCTGATTTCTTCAATTCTGAAGTTCACTTTATGAATGTAGACACTGTTCTCGTGGATTTTATATAAAAAATTCTTTGGCTTTTTTTTTGTCAATTTGGCATCATTCTCATGTTATCTAAATAAAGTTTTAATTCATTTGGTTTTGGTGTAAGTATTGATACATTTATTTCCTTCAAGAATAAATACAATCAGTTTTACCAGGAGTTGGACTTTCCCCAATATCTTCAGGCTTATAATCAGCATCAGATAGGAGGAAGCCATGGAAGCCCATGAAGACAAATGACTATCATCTGTTTCCCCTTCTGGGAAATTCTACTACTTTTCTTGTAATATACCAAGAATATTACAATCATTTAAGGAGACACTAATAATTTAATCCCTTTACCCTGCGAATAGTAAAAAACCGCACACCAATCCCTTCCTTGACCTCTAAATTTACATTTCCTCAGATGATCACCATTTACCTGTGGTGCTCAGTCTTTGCTACCTCGTTTATCTCATTATTTTAGGCATGTGTCCTGGCAGACTTTGGCATCTCCTTAATTTGTAGCCAATTCAACAGTAAAGCTAAGATAGAGAATTGCATATGCTACATGTGCAATTTAGGAGAAAAGAAGAAAAATACTTTGGTGGTCAATTTTGTACATGGAACAATAGTGTCTTCTTCCTTAGACTCTACTAGTCTTAACCACCTTCCTCCTTATCTTTTTATTTTGCTCTGTGCCTCAATCACTCGTCTTAATAAAGTATTTTTGCTCAGCTAAAAGTATATTTCAGTTCTAGCGAGTGGCTAACATATGAGTACTTTCGCCAAAGTTGGATTTTTTGCCAATTATTTGAAAATATCATTAAGAAAATGCTTTAATGTTCAAATCTTCTTTTTATAGAGGACTCTTGTCCAATACTGTTATTTTCAACACTTAGCATAAAACTAAATATACATTTCCTTACGTGATAAATACATAACTATATTAAAATATTGCAGTATTCTTTAGCACATTTCTACATAGTGTATACTGCATTTTAAGATGTGGGAACTTTAATAGCTATAATCCAGCACTTGAACCAATTCCTAAATATAATAAATATATTAAGTTAAAACATTAATTTCTTTCAAGCACAGAGTCATGTGGGTGTTACAATTGCAGGAAACCACAAAGGTTTTGCAAAGGAAGCCCAATTCAACTAAAATCTCCCTAGAAAGGGAAGACATTCCACATGGCTATTTGATTAGGCCATTAAATTGAAACTTATTTTTTGTTTTTATATAGGAAAAAGAGCACCACTCCTCCAGCGAGGTAAGGGGCTTTCCCGTGAAAACAAAATCATGGCATGTAGTAACAGATCTTAAGTTATGTACAAGACTATTCTTATTCTAAATTTTTAATTTTTATGCATAAGGTCAGTTACAAGTAGAGAAAATGAAAATAAAAAGTATGATGATGATAAGAAACATTTATGGGAACAGAGTAAAACTGTGCACATTTAAAGTTAGCAAGATTAGATTTGCGTGCTACCAGACTCTAGCAAAAATGTTCAACACCATTTCCTTTGCTAGAGGTGACTGAATAACAATATTACTCCAGGAGTCATTTTCATAAAGTGGTGTCCGTGCTCAATTTCATAAAGTGGATGGAAAGAACCCCATCAGGAGTAAGGATTCAACTTTATACATTAAGTTCTAATTTCCAAATATTTTCCTGGCAATGGTGCATACTGTAAATGTCTGAAGACAGACTGAACATCACCTATGGATTTGCTTGGTTTGTTCCTTTGTATTTCATTTATGAAAATGTGGTAAACTGCATGGGAGAAAAATAACATTTGAATGGACAAGTAATTGAAATGTATTCTTTCTTTTCCTAAGGAATTTACTAGCATCTCCCAGGAAGTAAGTCACTACTACTAAAATAAATCAAGTTTTAAAGTTATTTTTTATTTCACTATGGTTATACAATGAGTGTTATTTACTTTGCATAACTAAACACGGGACTTGATTGATGAACGAAATTCCTTATTTCCCATGAGGAATGGAGATCTTTCCATTTAGTGATTTTTGATTCTTATATAATCCCCAGAATTTTTTCATTTGTTATTACTATATTTGCTTACCTAAGCAAATATTTACCAATTATTTTCCCTGAAATCTACTCCAATAGAAATTTTATGTAAAAACTATCCAAAACAAGATATGAATACTTTTACACACAAAACCCATTTAATGTACTTTGCAACAAACACAGTACAATTTAAAATGATTCTTAATGTACTAACTGAATTAAACTTATGAATATACTTATTTCTAAGAAATATGTATTTCCCAAGTACTATGTCCTTTACATGATTCTTGATCTTGGGAATACAACAATGAATAAGGGAAGTAAATCCCATTCCATGTGGAGGTTACATTCTAGTAACACACTGATTGTGTTTTTCCACTATTTAGGGAACTCAGATACAATTCAAATAATGGGAGCAAATGCATTTCTTACTCTTCTTTTTATGGAAAATGGACTTTTCTTGCTAATCCAAAAAGGAAATTCTGTATAACTAGTAGAGTGAAAGCAGTGTGTTTAATTCTTCTTTTCTTTCTTTAAGAAAACCTCAAAGAAGACTGTTGATATGGTAAAGTATTTTTATTTATATATGGGTGGATTAGGGTTAAAATGTTAATGAGAAGTGGCATGCCTGCAAGTTTACCCTCTTAACAAACCAGGAAAAGATAACTTTAGTTGCATAAAAAATACAATTTTTATATGACCTCTGGATTGTATTTTCTTTAATTGTTCTTAATTCTCTCAGTTAAGACATTTCCATTTATATCTAATTATCTTTTCTATGTTATACATTGTTTTTAAAAATGAGACCAATTTCACAATTTTTTTGAAAGACAAGTTATTTTTGCCTGCCATAGTATTGCTCATGTTGGTAACATGAACATTTCTATCATACTACTGATATTTAAAAAATGATCATGCTACTGATTCAATTAGTCTTGGTCTCCAGATTTTGATTATATTATTAAATTTTAAAAAAATTCCCCAAAGACACTTGTAGTAACTCATCTAATGAGATAAGTGATACTTTCTTTTAAAGTCAAAGAAACAAATGATCCATCTAGAAACAGCACATTTTTATGCTGGTGTATTATTTTATAGCAAATTAGAAGCTTCTAATTTTTTTTCCAAAGTCACATCAAAATATACAACAGAAATAAAAGGAAAATTGTGTAATAAATATATTCAACTCAAAGTTATTTGGGGTTGTGAAATTAACTATCACTTAACCAACATTAACTGTTCTATTCCATATTCTTGGATAATGTATATCTTCCTCTGCCTCTTCGGAAACTGCATTTTTTAAAAAAATAACCCAGTAGAAAATTAAGAGCCTATAAACTACTTTCACCGTAATTTTCTCTCTCAATACTAATGAGGGGGCTGAATCCTAGAGCGGGTTGTACAAGTTGCATAGGTGACTAGTACAATAAGTGCCTGTTGTGATGGAAAGAGCCAGGTGAGTGAGCACAGCGGGGAAAGGGTCCTGGAGATGGTGAAGCATAGATTGTGACCTGATGTCTCGTGGCCTGTGGCACAGATCAAGGCCTTCCTCCCCAGTGCCTTAGGAAGCGTGCTTCTCCCTGTCATTCCATCTCAAGTCTCAGTCTCAAACTCAGAGCCCAGGCCACTTCTAGAAACCACATGCAGGCTTTCCTTTACCTCCCACCTCACCAGGCCACTGTGTTCATTGTGTACTTGGCCTATACTCTGTGGTCATTTTTCAGTGTTTGGATGTATATGGATGGAGACTTTGTAACAAAACCTATCTTCAGCAGTGTGTCGGTATGTTATCCCAGAGCATGTGCTCACTGATGAATGCTTCAGCGTATCAATTCTTAATTAAATCTTATGTTCAGTAGTTAGCGCTGTATTTCTCATTAGCAATAGGCTGGCTCTAAATCATTCCATTATTCCTAGCTCTCTATCATAACTAGTTAGGTTCAATCACTCTTATGTCATCCAATCACAGCTGATTTTTATTATCTTTTCCTAAGGGATCTACAGAAATATTCCCTGAGGTAAGTAATTTCCCTTGAAATAAAATATATTTAATATTACCCAGGAGTGATTTCTTTTGTATTTTCATTAACAAGTGTTTTTGGTTCTTAACAGGAAATTGAGCTGAGTGATGAAGAAAAGAATTACCTGAAACAGTTGGTAATTAATTTATAAACCTATAATTTAAGTACAAGAATAATTGCAGATTTTTCTTCCCCCAAATTATCATTTATCATTCAATCCGAAATTAAAATAGCATTCAAAATAAACCATATTTCTGTTATTGTTGTTATTGTGGTATGCAGCCATTGTCTTTGCAAATCCATATAGACTTATCTTTCAGGAAAAATTATTTTGAGCAATTATCTGATTGATTTTGGAGCAGTTGCAAACCTCAAAATATGTTGGGCTTTGTTCAAATGATCTATCCTCATAGTGCAACTACACTCCAAATTCTCTTCAACACTATGGCGTGACCTGGCATCTCAAAATTAGAGTCTTAGTGACTGTTTTCAAACCATAGGAATTCTCATTACCAACCACTGTGGCCTGGAGACACACAGATCTCGGGAAAGGACACAAGCTTTGGAGTCAGGCAGTTTATAATCAAACTCCAGCTCCACTGCATTTGCTGTCTGTGACATTTTTAAAGTACTTCATCCTTTCAGTTATGGTATTGTAGGAAGACATTTCCTCTACCTCCTCTGGATCCTTCTGGCCAGACAATGAATTAAATTCATGTGAGACAGAATAACAGGAGAAAGTTAAACAAAGCTTGACAACATGTATACATGGGAGAGGCTCAGGCAAACTGACCAACTCAGCCAACAGGCTGAGGCTGCCTCTTGAAGTATCTTCAGCTACAGACAAGGAGGACGTTTGGGGCAGTGGTTTGGTCTTCAAACGGGAGGAAGGCAACCCACATGGAAATGGAAAAGCAGATGTTCGGTAAATAAAACTTTGAGAAGAGTGGGCTTAGCAAGGATCCTCCCAGTCTACCAGAACCCGAAGTTATCTACGGTGATGGGCTGTCCTGGGGACAGGCCTTTATTTTAAATTTCTTTCAGGTACTTAGAGGGGAAAAGTGAATGTTCTTGCTGAGTCTGAGCATTTATTGTCTTTAGCTCGAAATAGTCTGCATACCAGAGTGGCACATCTTGGGGTGGCCTGCCCTGAACCCCATCAGTATCCTCAACTCAAAAATGAGCATAGAAATATACTATTGACTCTGAAGGCTCTTTGTGAGGGTCACTCCAGGTTATATATGTAAAATGTGTAATGGAATGCTAGGGATACACTAAATGTATTAATACTATTAAGCATTACTCTAATCATCCTCCTATACAATGTAGAAATTTCCTTTAAAGCTTTTTATAACAGAAGCAGGGTTTGCTTCAGTGTTCTCAAACTATCATCTGCCCGAATGAAAACCTGCCCAGTTTAGTATGTTCTCATTGCTATGAAGACCTTCTTTACATTTCGTCAAAATGATTCCTGTAGCATTCTCCCATTGTATCAATTATGTATCATAGCCAGGGATCCACTCAGCGCTTGTTCCCTGGCAATTAAGAAGACAGCTTTACATTCAGAAGAACTGAAAGTTATTCTGTGGGAAACTGTTATTTTACTTCCATCCTTATTCCATACAATAATCTACTGTAAGGCTGATGAAGCAGGCTTAAAGAAAGAATTTGGAGGTAGGGAACATTCATTGTCCATAAAATATGTGACTAACACTATTCAGGATGCTCTCTTTATATGAAGTCGTGTAATCCTACACTGTAAGTAACGCTCAGAGATGAAGCAACTGCTCTGAGTCGTAGATTCCAGTGAAAAAAAATCACTAGAAATTATGCTGAGCCCCTTCAACTCTAAAGACCAGAAATGGAGAAACAAATGAAAAACTGAGATAAGATACTTCTCTTGGTAATCCAAAAAGATTCTCCTCTTGCCTTATTACATATACATTTTCTTTTTCTCTTAGACTTTTCTGCATGAGTGAATTAACCAGATAATTTCTTTAATTCTGTAGTTCACTCTATATTGTAAAAATATTTAGAATGTGTTATATTTAAGTAACTCTCCTTTTGCTGGGTCTACTTAGAATACTTTAAAAATATCAAAATATGTAAAGTTGTAATTCATTTGGTTCCATCTATCTCTCTTTTAAACACTGGAGGACATTGAGTGAGGATAGTTATTAATAATTTTATTTCTTTCTAGGTGAAAATCAACCCAAAGTTCCCCTCTCCCCAGTATTTCCAGGCTGTTCATCCACAGCAGATACCCATGAGCCCTTGGAATCGCATTAAGGAAAACACCTACCCATTTATTATCACTTTGGTATGTTTGCTTTTTTTTAAGTAACAAAGTTATAGTTGTTATAGTTGTCTTTTGCAAAAAGACGTCTAAAGAAATTAAAGAAAACATCCAAAGGTCTCACCTAGAAACCATATCAAATTTAAATTAAAATGTCAGAGCCAATTATTAAAATAAAAAATTATATAGTTCAAATGTAACAAAATCACAAAAATATGGTAAAAAATTGCATTTTTATTGGATTTCAATTTCCTAAACATTTGTGTACATAGTTTGTTTGATTTCTATAGCAATTCCATGATATGGGAAGATATAGATAATATTAATTTGTTTTACAAAAAGAATCTGAAACTTTAAGAAGTGGAATAGAATTCTCAAGCTATATTTAATAGTCCACCTTCATATAATGAAAGTATTTTGATTTAAGTAGCTTTCTTCAGGTGAGGACTAAATAATACAACAGGAAATTGAATCCAGAGGGTTACTAATTTTGTATAAATATTAATGATTTACCATCAGAAGTCCTAGGATTGAATTCCAGATCTGGTAATTCTCTGGATGATATTTTCTATTTTTATTTTCTCCGTGTGATTGAATTTCCAAGACAGGCGTGTAGCACATGGAGATAATTTTCATAATAGAACATAAGACTTTCACAATTTATGTTTCAATGGTAAATGCCTAAAGATGCCCTAAATATTTCAAGCGAGAAGTAAACATTCTTCGCGAATTAAAACAAACCAAAGTTTTTTTTTTTCTCTTAAGAGAAACTTTTAAGATTCTTGAATTAACTGCTGCTTCTGGAGCTTAGGTAAGTGCCTTTAAACCTGCATGTAGAGCCACAATTTAAGTAGGCTCTTTACACGATCTGATTTAAATCATTGTTTAGCTTGTAAAATATTTAAAATTGTGCTATAAACTTTTTGATTTACAAATGATTTATCTGTGTTATTTGCACGCATATGCTTTTCGGAAATATTTTTTTAAAATTATAGAAAATATCTTTTCTGGATACATTCACCCGGAAATAACGGCTCTGAGTAGAAATCTTCATAAGCACAAGTATCCACCATGGTCACTAATGTTTTCCTTTCACCTTTTGGTTGATCAGGAAACTCAGAATCATATTTTCTTCTTGGGGGAAGATAGATATTTTTGGGGCTTTTATTTAAAGTGGAGCTTTTTTATGACAAATTATTCTGCAGCAATTGCTGTGGGAAAACTCATTGATATTTTTTTCTTCTTGAAATCTGTAAAGCCTACTTTTCTACCTGTAGTCGTTGTCCCTCGCTTTGAGATTTCAACCAAGATTCCATTCGCCTCCACATTAGATTCAGAGTCATAATGGAGACCTAAGTCAACAGTGAGCCAAAGTGAGGGTCTTCTTTATGGTCACCTCCTATTTTCCCTAATGTTTTCATTGTAATGTTAAAGTTTTCTTTCTTAGGAAGGTTTATCTCCCTCAATTTATCTCCTTTGTCTTTTTTACAGTCCCAAATTTAAACTGTTGCTCAAAACCTATATGTATATGTAGTAAAATAATACATATACAGGGCCAACATAACAAAGTATACAATGGGAAATCCGATAGTAATAGCTGATACTTACTGAGTGCTTAAAATGTGTCAGCCACTGTTCTAAACCCTTTGCCCATATTAACTAGTTTCATGCTCACATGAACCTGTAAGGTTGTTAACATTATCAAGCAATGTGTAGATGGTGCAAGCAACGCTCAGGGAGGTAAAGTCAATTGCCCATGATGACAGTGCATGTGATAAGTGCAGGAGGCAAGATTCCAACAGAGGTGTCCAGCCCAAGGGCTCTTCCTCCGAAACACTCCACTCCTGAGGCAACACTGCACACCTAAGCCAGCTAGAGATTAATTTGAGAGGGAGATTTTTACCTTTTAAAGGTGTTCGTCCCATAGCTTGATTCTCTTCTTCAGTTTGGCCCTCCTGATGATGAAAGGAGATCAGGCAACTTTTCCAAATAATGTTATGTGAGAAAAATAACATGATTGATGTGAATCAAAGCTGGGTTGTAGTTGTATTTTCTGAATAGGAATATTCATTTTGCTGTCATTCATCCATTCTATATTTTGCAGTCGCTTATCATGAGTCCCGCTAAATGAGAGACGAGAGAGAGAAATGAGGTACTGACAGAACTCTCCTTAATTTCAGTTCTAAAAGGAGAAACAAATTTACAAAGAAATTTTGTTGTCGTTAGTTCCATTGAGTCAATTCCAACTCCTAGTGACTCTGTGTACAGCAGAGCAGAACTCTGCCTGGTCTTTTTGAGCCATCCTCCCACCTTCCTGAGCTATACTGGACAATGCTCCACTGTTATTCATAAGATTTTCGTGGACAATTTTTTCAGAAGAGGGTGGCCAGGTCCTTCTTCCTAGTCTGTCTTAGTCTGGAAGCTCTGCTGAAACCTGTCCACCGTGGGTGATCCTGCTGGTGTTTGAAATACTGGTGGCATGGCTTTCAGCATCACAGCAACACACAGCCACCACAGAATAACAACCAACAGATGGGTGATGTGGTTCCCTGGCAAAGAAAGGAACCCAGCCTGGGGCAGTGAAAGCATTGAATCTTAACCAGTGGACCATCAGGACTGGCTATAAAGAAATTTACTAAGTGCTAAATTAGAATTATGACCATGATACAGTTGGTAGTATGAAAAGATCAATTGACACATCAGATTAAAACCTGAACTATGTCGTTTAGGAAAATGAGAAATAGACAAAGCAAACAATGTCAGAAGGATATCCTAAGGCAGAAGCAAATGAAATTGACAGAATATTTACAAAATAAGTAAATTTACTATAAGGAAGAAAGTTTCTAGTAAAATGAATTTTGAAGGGTTTATTTTTTAAAGATATTTTTTAAAAACTTTTTCAAAAGGACATTTTGCTAAATACAATGATTTGACAAATCTATATTCCAATTAAATCAAGAAATAGTCATGGTAACAAGTAATAGTATATTTTATGCAATAAACTACTTCGAAATTAAAAATTATTAAAATGTTCCTTTAAAATTTGCCAAAAAATATAAGTATTTCTCATTTAATGGAGGCATAAATAGAACTAATACAGAATCTGGTTATTAACTATCAGTCATTTGGTCATTTATATAACAAACACTAATAGCCTATTATGTTGACTCTAGAAAATATTAATTAGTAATAAATATAAATAATTAGTAATAAGTATAAACATAAATAATTAGACCAGAATGTATGTTTGCATGTTTCTAAGTATTATGCACATATATGTATACACTTACCACATATGTATATCATGGAATATAAATTTTATAGCTAATCCAATATTTTCTCTTTTTTCATAGGTTTGACTGGAAAAATCATTCCTATAAAGTTTTCTCATCTATCATATCACCTCATGTTATCGACATGTTTTGACATGCTTGTTGAAAATACAACAATATTGAGCCCAAAGAAGATTACGTGGAATCTTTTCTGTATTGTTTATATTCTTCTTTTTATTTTATGTTGGATATGCCAGATCTGGACATATTAAGTGTACTGATGATTAATTGAAGTCTTTTCAGTGCTGTTTCCGGGATATAGATACACGTATCTCTTGCCAAAACATTAAAATTCCAAATGCATTTTTAGCTGTGTGGTCTTTTTTTTCCATTCCTCATACTGAGAGACCAGGTCACTGTTACTAGAATAACTAGTTTGATAACAGCTAACTTTAACTTAGTTTGGACAGCACTGAAATAACTTTGTACGTGCTTAGGACCCTTAATTTCAAGTGTGCCTCTTATACTTGATATCTTTGAATGCTACAAATCTATAGGCCCATCTACAGCTGTATTTTAAGCACTAATTACTCTTTTTCCTAACATCTCTCCAATTTGTTCCTGTCTGTATCAAACAACTTTCACCAAAATTCTGAAGTCTTCTATCACAGTCTCTGTTGACCCAGGTGAGAACCCACCATGTGACTCCATAAAAAACAAGTCAGGCACTGAGAACTTCAACCTCTAAGGCCTTCCATTGTGGTTTAGACTTTCTTTCAACAAACACTGAGCATCTATAATATGCCAAACATTTTTTCTAGATGTTGTTGTACACCAGAAAACAAATCAAAGATCCTGGCTTCATGGTGCTTACATTCTAATCATTGGAGGAAGACAACAAATAAGAAAAGAAACAATATGTAATATGCCAAGTGGTGATAACCGCACTAACAAAGAATAAGGCAGAGGAGTAGGAGAATATTGAAGATAGGGTGGTCCAGAAAGCAGTTCTGGCAAGTTGAAGTTTAACCAGTGAAATCAAAATAATGTGAATTAGCTGGAGGAACACAGTTCCAGTAGAAGAATCAATAAAAGCGAATTCACTGAGATGGGTGCATGCTAGAGTAAAGAAAAAACTCTAGAACGCCGAGCATGTCTTGAGAAAACCCAGGGATGGGAAGAATTCAAAGAAAGTATGTCAGGGAGGGGTGTTTTACCCAGGCAGCTAAATTCCAAAGGAAAAAACCCAAATCTCCCACCCATATAACTGTCCCCTCTGTAAGTTTATGTTTCTTATACTTTACTGGACGCTCAAAACTGCTTACCAAACATTTCCTTGTTGGAATTAGAGTTAGCTATATTTTCCTGTTTGTTCTTCAGAAACTGTTAACAGCTTCATGATTCTCCTCAAGGCTTTAATTATCTCCCCTCCACTCATTATCAGAAAAGAATCTCCCTTTCTCCATCAGAGAGAGTATATAAAACCCTTATATATAAACCATTCAGCATAAACAACACCAACCTCCCACTTGACTTTCACCTTCTAGTCTCGAAGGTATGCTGATCTTGTAGTCTTCAGCCAATTTCTCTTTCTCTTCCTTTTCTTCTTACCAAAGCTATTCTTCTTTAATAAGAATGATTATGATGTAAGTAGTAATAATTATTATGACACCTAAAATTTACTGAGCGTCTATCATGCGGAGTGTGATTAATATTCATTGTCTCAATTAATTCTCACAATTATTAATAACAATGCAACAAAGGCAATTGTAGCTTGCCCCCAAGGACACTACTGTATTCGGTCCTATCGATTAAGTTCTACTTGTTAGTACGTCTCCTTGTAATTCTCGTTCTTGGACTGCTTCTATATATTTTGCATCTACTTCTTTTTCTCAGACATAACATTGATGTTTTCTAGGTTTCTGACTTCAGCCTCATTTTCTTCTGACTATATACCTTCTATTCTATCATCTTGCCACTTTAAGAATTTTAATTACCTATTGTCTGTAGGCCACCTATAGTCTGATAACACCCAAATCTTTAAATACAGTCCTGAATTTCTGCCTCCCAATTTACACTGACATACCCAATTATGTATATCTCTGTTTATTTTATACTGAAGTTAAAACATAAGCACCATGAGTATCTTTCCATTTGAATCCTTTAGCTTCAGAATGCATCCATGTGAAGTCAGTTTGTTTGTCAAATGTGTTCTACACAAATGTCGTTTGACCTGACAAATTTGTCAGGTCTATATTTTTTATTATAATAAAATGAAACAAGAAGATAATATTAATGTAGCTGCTTTTGCAGATAACTAAATAGACTTCTAGGATTTGTACTCTCTCCTGGGACTCTCCAGACTATAACTTTTCTCATGTGTATAGGTTGACTGTGAGACTTTCTTTTCCCCACTAACTGGAGTAGTTAAAAAAGCGAAAAAAAAAAAAAAAGATACCGTTAAGACCAATGTCAAAGAGCATATGCCTATGTTTTCTTCTAGGATTTTTATGATCTCAGGTCTTACATTCAAGTTCTTAATCCATTTTGAGTTAATTTGTAGGCATGGTGTACGACAATGGTCTACTTTCGTTCCTTTGCATATGGCTGTCCAGTTTTCCCAACATCGTTAACTGAAGAGACTTTCCTTTCTCCATTGTATGCTCTTGGCTCCCTTGTTGAAAATTAGCTGTCCATAGATGTGGTTTTATTTCTGGGCTCTCAGTTCTGTTCCATTGATTTGTGTGTCTGTTTTTCTGCCAGTACCACACGCTTTTGATTACTATAGCTTTGTACTATATTTTGAATTCAGGGAGTTTGATACCTCCAGCTTTGTTCTTTTCTCTCAGATTTGCTTTGGCTATTTGGGATTTTTTGTTATTCCATATAGACGAATAATTTTTTTTTTCTTTCAAGACTTAGAAGCAACCCAACTACCCATCATTGGAAGAATATGGTGTATACATGTATACACTGGAAGACTACTCAGCCAAAAAAAGAACAAAAGTGGGCCATTTGTGACAACATGGGTGGACCTTGAGGGTATTATGATAAGTGAAATAAGTCAGAAAAAGACAAATACTGTATGATTTCGTTCATATGTGGAAGATAAACAGAAAACGCATAGATAAGGAAAACAGATTGGTGGCTAGCAGAGAGGAAGAGGGTGGTAGGAGAGTGAACGGGATAAAGGGGCATGTATGTATGGTGGTGGATAAAAACCAGACTATTGGTGGTGAACATGGTGCAGACTACATAGAAGCTGAAAAAAAATAATAGATACCTGAAATTTACATAATGTCATAAACCAACATGACCTCAATAAAATAACTTCAAAATATTAACACAGAGAAAGGAAGCATAAAAGCTTGGCATGTATTGCATCCTTATGGCATCATCCTTATAAAATTGCAATAGTCCTGTGTCAAGTATTTGTCTTCCAAATGAAACACCTTTCATTTTCAAGGACATGAAACTGGTTCATAGAGATAAAAGTGCTTTTTCCCCTTTATTGCAAAAAGCAGGGCATGTTCTTGCCCATCAGTCTTTTAAAACTATCTCCTGTTCATGGAGTATGAGATTATAGATAACATGAAAAAGCTACTTTTGTATTTATCGTCTATTCTTTTTGTTTCTGATCACCAAGCACAATCTGCACACTTCCAATAGTGTTGGATTAAACAGGAGGACTCAATAATGTGCTGTTTCAATGCTCCAAAGTAAAATAGGAGTCGAGTTACATTTAAAACTAGTTTTTAAACTTCTTCATTTATATGACGGTAGCTACATTGGAGCTTAAATTTCCAAATGCCTTATAGACTCTTTCTTTTTTATATTACTTTCTATCCAAAGAGTCACATAACTCTCAAATTTCCAGTGCCTTGAATAGTGCTTAATAACTGTTGTTTGGATGAAAAAGTGAATAAAGCAAGAAAAGAAAGAAATCTGGAAGAAAGGAAAAAGAAAGAGAAAAGATGAATGTACTCAGACTGCAATCCATTTCAAAAGTGACTAATGCAGGATGTAGTTATCTTTAAAAATTATCCAAATAACTATGAAGTGTGTAATTCAGATTATGTACAGTAGGGGAGAGCCTATGTAGCTACAATCTTGTCATCTCTTGTAATCTTTTCTCTCTTGTAATCTCTTGTAAAATTTTTTTATTTGAATTATCTAGCTGCCTCCTTTGAACATACACATTCTTCTCTATATTACCCAGAAATGGGTTAAGGGAGAAAATTTCCAGTGGGGCTCTTTTAATATTCTCTAGAAATATTTCCTTAAAACACATGATACAAAAATCAACCTCAAGTTTAATTTTGAGCCCAAACTTATGGACAAATAGCCTATTATTGGACTCAGCATATTTAACCAAAACAAAATTAACAATAACATTCTGTTTTGACAAAGGTTAATTATCCAACCAAAAGGAAATAAATTCAGTACAGGAATTTGCTTAGTGAGGCAGTGAGAAGAGTTATTTTTCTATCACATGTAAATATGTCACTACATAGCCTCACTTGAAGGGCATGAGTTCTCCAAGACCCAAATTAAGTGGATTTAATTCCATGTGGTAGGGTTCAGTTTGCTAAGTGAGACATAATAAAGTTCTGACCTCAAGGCATATATTTTGTGGAGGATGAATTTATCACATCGAATCTAGTGAGACATTGCATTTTGGAGAGAAAATGAAATAGCAAAATATAAATATAAATTTCAATAAAACAGTCAAAATAAGTTAAAAACTCAATTATATTTTGACACTTATCACTATATATGAGAAAATAGATAGAGTTTTCCTTTTAGTACAAGGATGTCCATCTTGAACACAAGGTTTTTGAAATATAAAAGATGATATTCTACAGAAACACATATGGTATTCCAATTCATTGTTACACTTGCTTTATTCTAGTAGTTTTCCTCATAGACGTATTCATGTATACCTAGACTAATATTGGAATTAAACATTTGAAAAATTTATTAACACTCGGCTTCTTTGTTTCACAATCTTCTATTCTAATAACCTTGTTATTTTACTTCGTAACATCCAAGGGGATTATCATCAGCTTCCATAATTTGATCTCACAATAGGCATGATTTATTACATCAAAATAAGGATTTCCGTAAGTTTAAATAGATCAGCAGACTTGAGAAGCACATCTCTTAGTTCTTCAAGAGAGCTCTTCTGAATCTTGAGACCTCATCTTGGACAAGGGGTAATACCTTCATGAACAGTTCCAACATGGTGTTTATTTTCAAACATTTGCCGACTAACTGTTAGAATAAACTACGACCCACATGAAAATGTACCCCTTTAATAATAAAGACTTACAAAGAAACAATTTTGAAAAAATGATTTTTTTTCAAATATTTATGATATGTTCTTTGGAGAATATACTATGAGCTCTACTTCATGTGTGTAAGAATTATAATTTTTAGCACAAGAATTTTTTCTAAGTGTGAAATGCTCTATAATATGCTGTTATTATTGACAGAAAAAATCAAGATAAATCTTTTTATGATTTTTCTTGTATTTTTCTGATTAAGAAGAGAAATGTGACAATCTTATAATTCCTGTGATAATTAAATATTCGTGTCATAATGTATTTTAATTTGGATGTGATTATAACTCAGATAAAGGAATATGTGTTGCTGGGGTTCAGGGCAGGCCACCCCAAGATGTGCCACTTGGTCTGCAGACTATTTGGAGCTGAAGACAATGAAGGCTCAAAAGACTCAGGAAGAGCATCCGACCTTCCCCCTAAAACTGCCTGAGGGATGTTAACATAGAAGGCCTGTCCCAGGAAGGAGCTCATATCGTGTGATAGCTATAGTTTGATGTAAAACAGGTGTGATAAAAGGACACCAACAAACCACCAACAAAGCCATTTTTTGGGCCTAGCAAAACCCGTTTAACAAACATTTACATTCCATCTCTATGTAGACTGTCTTCCCCTCCTTTGAAGTCCCAGATCACTATGTCCTCCTTGTCTGTAGCTGAGGGTACTTCAACAGGCGGACTCAGCCAGATGGCTGAGTTACTCAGTTTCCTCTGGGTTTCTCCCATGTATACATGCTATTAAATTTTGTTTGATTTTCTCTTGCTTAACCTGCCTCTTCGATTATTTGACCAGCCATAAGAACTTTAAGGAAAAGCGATGGGGGGAATTCTCCCACTTCCCTGACAGTGTGCATTGCAGACAGCAAAAATAGTAAACTAGGAACCAGCCCTGTGGCATAGTGGTTGAGTTCAATTTGCTCCATGTCAGTGGTCTGGGTTTGCAGGTTCAGATCCTGGATGCGGACCTGTACCACTAGTCAGCCATGCTGCGGCAGTGACCCACATGTAAAGTGGAGAAAGATTGGCACAGATGTTAGCTCAGGGCTAATCTTCCTCTTCAGCAAAAAAAAAAAAGAGGAAACTATGTCAAAGAGTGCCAGATCAGACAAATTTGTTTGACTAAAATCTTTTGGAATATTACATACTATTCAATAATACAACTCTCACAGTACGTGCAAATACAATTTCTGTAACTGAGTCAGTTAAATGATATTCTGTCTTTTCTGCCTTCTAACACATTTCTTAAATGTATTTCTTACTCATCATCCCTAATCAACTTTGTCTAAGAGCTCATAGTCTTCCACCAGTCTATTCCCATACTTTCTTAAATGGTGATCCTTTCTTACTCTCCTTATTTCTGTAATCTTAGCTGACAAATCCAGTCTCTTCCAAAAGACAGCCACAAAGCAAAGTTATTTCTCGCTGCCTAATTTCTTAACAACACCTGATTGATAGAATGTTGATAGGACCTCTTGCTTTCTTAATGAAATATGTGTTTTGGAACCAGACTGTATCTGAATTCTTTTACAAATAAAAGTTTCACTGGGTCAAATTAGTGAGTGGAAGTTTTAGTCAATTTTATATATATATATATACACACACACACACACACACACACACATATATATGTATATATGTATACACACACATAAAAGGCATATATTATAAAACAATACATATGTTAATATATATTAATATTAGAGGGAAAGCCTACGAGATATACATTGCTTGCTTGTAAAAAGTGAAGGGTAGAGGAGAAAAATGATCGAAGACTATTCTTAGGTTTTGAATTTGAGCAAGTGCACAGTCAAATTAGCTGAAACTGGGGTAACGGTAGAACAAAGAGTTCTATTTTGGCTTTGTTAAATTTCAGAAGTCTTTTACACACCAAAGTGTCAAGCAGAGAGTCAAAAGGCACTTGAAGGGAGAGCATACAGCACACGTAACTCAGCATTCTACCAACTTCCCTTCACTCTGATTCCTCAGCCCTCTCCTTCTGTTTCTTTCCTATGTCTCTGCTCCCAACAGTGGGCCTCTCTGTTGCGTGCACCCCTCTGGCGACTGGAGATTGGATTTCAGTTTTGGCTGCTGCTCTCAGGAAGAGAAGCCCTGTCTCCAAGAATCTTGGTGAATAAAATTTTGTATCTCATAAAGGTCACACAACAGCATAACGTGTGGGTTTTTAGCTGCCAATGTTTATAATAAACCATTGTATAGCTGAGAGTTTCTGTCCAGCTGCGTGCTGAAAGTGAATCAGGTTTCCTCATGTATGCTTAAAACTAAAGGTAAGATTTTGATTAGTATTCTAGTGATTTCATGCAAACTGGCTGGATTGAAATTCCTTTTAGTACAGAATAGTTCAAAGTTAAAATGGGATTGCCTGGATGATTTTCTTTCCCTTTAAATAACCACCCAGCTGTGTCTTGACCTGCTTCCTTCTATAATCTTTGTTGCAGAAGATGATGAAATAGCACTGTCTGTGTTAACCTGAGGAATATTGACATACTGAAGGATATTAGAAGTATTGGCATATGATGGTTGCAGAAAAATTTTATAGAGAACTGAGAGTAGATGGGTGACATGGGCCAGCTGTGTCCCTCCACCAAAGATATGCTGAAACCCTAACTCCCAATACCTGAGAATCTGATCTTCTTGGAAACAGAGGTCATGGCAGATGGAATTCATTAAGATGAGCTCCTACTGGAGTAGGGTGGGCCCTTATTCCAATATGACAGGTGTCCTTGTGAGAAGAGGAGAGAGACCCAGAGGGAGAAGACAGCTTGGTGCCAACAGAGACAGACTGAAGGTTGCATCTACAAACCACAGAATGACAAAGATTGCCGAGACCAGTCAGGAACTGGGAAGAGGCAAAGAAGGACCGTGCCCTAGAGCTGTCAGAGAGCCAGGCCCTGCCTGCAGAAGGAGGAGAACCAAACTCCTGTTTTTGTAGCCACCAGCTTGGGTCCTTCGTTATGGCTGCCCTAGGAAACTAACACAGTGGGAAAGAAAAGAACGTATACAGTATGTGCTTGATAGATCACTTTATTATGCATGGCAAGCTTTTTCTCATTCTGTAGTGCAATTAACACAGAGAACAAAGTGGAAAAAATCAAATAGTTCAGAGAATATTATTACCACTGATTTAAAAGGAGTGACCATTGATCTCGGGTTGTGTTGTTCATGTAACACTGTTTGATTGAATTTTCTTTTTTGTGTTGGAAATGCTGGAAACCATTTATGGCTCAAATTCTTTTTAAATTCCAATATCATCCATAAGAGAATGCATATAATATGCTACTCTTTTGAATTATTCAAAAGGATGCTTTAAAAAAACTTTGGCTGTATTTGTTAGATGAGGGCTAACATAACGTTGCCAGATGGGTAAAGGGTTGTTGAGTAGGAATAATCATCATGAGCACAGAGAAAATCGAATCTCCCGCCAAGCCTGTGGATAAAGAGAAAGCATTCAGATTAAGTCATTGCCAAAACCCTTGTGCCCTCTTGTTTCTGAGCGTTACCTAAATGTAACTGACCAAGTGTTCACAGTTGCCTGTTTGTTGCCCTCTGCTTTGTCTCCACCAAATGTTAGTCAGGTTTATCTCCTTCTTACGTGCCCCTGAACTCTGCTTACCTCCGAGCCTGAGCAAGCACTAGGAAGGGGAACGTGCCCCCTTACCGGCTTACCTGAGAATCGACTGACCACAGTGGACGCTTTGCCTACCAGTGTCTGCTGCTCGTTTCCCTCGGCTTGCCCAATTTCCCCTTAAAAGTTTCTGCTAATCTTTGCTTCCCTCTCCTTACCGATAGAAGGAAGGCCTTTTTCTGTTTGATTTTGAAAAATGTGCAGATTGTTGAGATTTGAGAGTTCTCCCTACTGCAAGCTCTTGCTTCTGGATGAACTTTCTAGCTGTCAAAGTTTGGATTTGTTTTGATTTTTTGATTTGACATGAAAAAGACCTTGACCAAAAACTGTGCCTACGTTAAGATCACTCACATGAAAAAGCGTTATTAAAATTATTCCAAAGTACTTATATAATCGGACTCTAGAGGAAATTGCTGCTCTCTCTACTACTTCTTTCTTTGTTCAAGTGCTTACGTTACTCGTCCGAAATTAGTTTGATGGTTTCCCAATGGACTTTTTTATTGTCCGTCTATACTCCCTCTCACTCTAGCTGCCATACTCCTGCCTGTGTAATGTGCCTAAAAAATCTACCCAACCACATCACTTCTTTATCAAATGCTATTCTGACTGATGATTGTCTGACTTTATAGTCATCTTTAAAACTAGGTAAGACGTGTTGAATGCAGAGACTCTGGCCTACTGGTGCTTATATCCCTGTGGCTATCTCATTGCACGCCCACGATGTGGTCAAGAAATATCTGACGACTGAACGAATACAAATTTCCTTTGGACTCTTGCTTGCCAAAATAATAACACAAGAAACAGTATCTATTTCTAATCGTTTCTTTCCAGTCTTTTAAAGAACTCCTTTATTTCCACTTCTTCAAATCTCATAGCCAAACTCATTACACAAACAAGCTGCTGTTACTTTTCCTGGTTCTTCAGGGACTTCAGAAATATCCACTGCATGAATTTCCATCATCTTTTCCTCCCCTTGTCACTTCGGACATGAGGTTCAGCGGTTCAGTTCTGCATTTTAGCCCACTTGCTTTTTCAGTTCGAATGCTATTCTCTCTCAAACTAAGGTAGCCAAATTGTCTTCCTCAGCATCCCCTACTTAAACCAAGGAAAATATACACACAAAGGATAATGCCCTGAAGGAAAACATCAACGACAGAGAAATAACAGCAGAGCATTGCCTCTTTTAAGGCATCTGTGCTCAGCACTTTTATTTGCTACTCTAATCCTGAAAACTTGCATCCCTTTCTTTTTTCTCCCTTCCTGATTTGGTCTTTCTTTCAACCCATTGTTTAATCTAGCCTTTCCTTGGACCATTGCCCATGTTCCTTTTAAGCCTTTCTATTACCAACCTATTTCAGTTCTCACACACCTCTGCTTAAACAGAACCTGCACTTTTCATCTGTATTTATCTGCTCAAGATAATATGATTATATCCTCTTTCCTGATCAGATATCTTCAGCTATTACTTAAAGCCTAGAGAGCCAAGTGCGGACTCCTCACTCTGTCATTAATGGCAACTGAGAATTCCATTTGAAGAAATTCTCCAAGGGCATTTAAAATAACTGAAATCCTCTGCAACTAATCCACTTTGAATTGTCCGACTGTTTTATTTTATCTCCAAAAGGATTGCTTTATTTTGGAGTGAAATATTGAATCTTTCATAGAATTTGGAACACATAGTATAGTTTTAGGTCAAACTGGCTTTCTAAAGAGCGAATTGCTAATATCTCCTTAACTCCTTGCTGGTATTCTATTAGAGCAGTGGTCCCTATCCTAATTGTTTAAGGCAAAGCTTCTCAAACTTTGTGGTGTTATAAACCATACAGGAATCTTATTTAATGCAGATTCTAATTCACTAGTCGGAATACAACTTTAGACCCTAAATTTCTGACAAGTTTCCAGATGATGCTTGTGAAGCTGCCTGAAAGATCACATTTAGGAAAAAGTTTGAAACAGCCTCCAGGCGCAGATTTAGCAGCAGGGCGGGCTGCAGCCACAGTCATAGACGTTCTGATTCAGGGCCCTTATATAATATGTCTTTCAATAGTTTCACTAATTCTACAGAGTGGCTAAGTATTGTTGTAACACCTATTTTGTCCACGAGATAATTGAGGTTTAGAAAAGACGAAGAATAGTTCAAGGTCATGAAACTAGTGATCCGGAACAGGACGCAAACGCAGGTCTCTCCGTCCCCAAAGCAGAGGCTCCTCACCACAGTAGGACAGAAGATTTCTTTTAGTAACATTTAGATCAGTAACTACACTTCAGGAGAGCTCCCCCGGGATACATTTCTTAACCTGGGGCTGCTTTTGGTTTGATGGCTTGCTTTTGCTTTTTCTTGCTGTAACTGTCACCATTGACTTTTCTGGAGAACGAAAATGTCACTAGACCCAGCTTACCTCTGTAATCCCGTCCTGTGGTACTGAACAGCATTCTAACGATATTGCACTGGATATGGATATGGATATTCAGGATAATAAATTGATGGATCAGGTTGATAAGGTCTATCTTCTTGAGATAGCTGAGAATTAAAATACTCTCTCTGTATACCAACAAAAGGAAAGAGAACATTGTAGAGAATTGAGACAATGACAGTGCAAATATCTCACAATCAGGTCACTTAAAAAATTTAAGTTGGTAAAGCTCATAGGACCTTATACAACATCTCCATGATTGTGTTTCAAATGTTTAGTTTTTCACTGTTTTCTGAGAAAAATGTCGAAGAGAAGGTAAAAATGATCGTTTCCATTTCTACTGTTTGTTGAAAATGTTGTTGTTTTGTAACACACATGGTTCATAAATGATAGCCAACCACTGGAAAAAGGTTTGATAGCCTTTATAATGTTATCTCTAAGCTTCTACATTGCCCATCCTTGACTACTCCAGGGCAGATGGATTTACTAATTCCAGCTTAGGTGGGATTGCTACTGCTCACTTGAGATTTATAACGAGTTTATTTTCTATTAAAACTCCTACATTGTTTAATATTGACTTCTGTTAATGCAAATATCTTCATCCCTCCTTCTCATCTTTTTATTGGGTGCCATTTTAAATTCATCTCTTTACTGTATTGGTAACATCAATGTTTGAGAACTTATCACATTAACAGCACATACCAAAATAATATGAGTTGTCAAAGATACATTGCATTCAGAAAAATAATAAATAAATGAAATTTTCTATCTTATTTATCATGGTCAGTTTATCCAAATGATTTCATCAGTCTCCAAAAGAATCAGCAGGTGGAAATTTACCACACCATATGTGCCTTTATCACCCTCTGTGCTCCATTAAACATATGTTACACTTAACAGAATTAGAATTTCAACAATTGTTTCATCAAGGTAATTATTTATCAACAAAGACACCTAAGATCTGAGGGAATAATTGTCTTCCTTAGGGTGGCATTGTGAGTTTCCATCTAAATGCTACTAGTACACAAGACTTTTGGGTCTTTTGCCAGTGTATCATAAATAAATAAAATCAATGTGCACTTGAGCCAGTCATTATACAGACATGTTTCAGAGCTACGTATTGGTTCTTATTTATAGAATAAATACTCAGAGAAGAAACTGTGGTTGTAGTGTACCACATTATCAGAGGAATGCTTACCGGGTATCTTCTCACATGCCTTCTAAATCTCTGTTAAAATAAAGAACAAATTAAAAATTTAATATGTGTTTAATTCCTAGTTTTCTAGGAAATGAGAATATCTTACCTCCTCAGATGAATCGGCTCCCTTGGAAAAAAGAAAAGAAGAAAAGAGTTAACATCTTAATTTTATAACTCTAGAGTGTAAAAAAGCACTTAGCTGCTACAATTATGATTGAACAAAATGGAAGCAAAGTCTTGGTAACTGATCCACTAAACTAGTTTGTTTTTGTTTAATGGCGTCTTTAAGATGAGTGAAGGGTAGGCTCTTGCAATAACTAATGTGCTACATTCGCATATCAATTCATTTTGGTTCAATTTCCTTTGCATGTAAAATGGAGGAAAATATCACCGTGAATAGAAGAGGGAAAAATGGAAAGCTAAACTTTGGATTTGCTCCAGACAAATGGTTTCTATATGACTATGTTTTGGTGACTCCAAAGCTATTCAAATGTTTGTTGTGCTGATAAAGTTGCCATTACATTTTTGGCTATTCTTCTTGATTTTCAAGTTTTGCACTTCTGTCCTCTTATAGAAAGCTAATGTGATAAACAATTTGTTTTTGAAGCATTCACTATAATTTGTCCGATAAATTGAAATATTATTATTATTTCTTGATGGGCTTCTCAGTAACTAGACAAAGTAAACCAAAGTGAAAGGAATCAATAATTTTAACAGAAGAGGAAACAAAGGAGGGTGGAGAGGAGGAGGAGAAAAGAGTTTCAGGAAGGTCAGGTGTGTCCATTTTTATTCGTACTCAAGATTTATTCTCAGTCCTTAATAAACTTATGTAGCTGAATTCAAAGAAATTGTCTGTGTTAAAACATTAAAATTAATACAGCCATGTTTAGGTAAATGCAAACATAGGCCAGAACCCAGGAAATAAGAGAGATGTTTTGGAGAAGTAAGGAGAACATATTCTTCAAAATTCCATGACATACTTACAATCATGGCAACCAGGAGAGCCAAGATAAAAAAGACAAATGCAAGGATCTTCATGTTTGGCTGAGTCCTGTGAAGCATACATGAAACATCAGTAGCACATTCATTCCTGCATTACAAATCAAACATTTGTTACTCAAACTAGGCTCCAAGCATTATGAAACATGCTAGAAATCCCAAGACAACTGACACACATTGCCTGGCATCATGGAACTGAGAGACTAGAGGGGGACGTTGATAAGTAAAGATAAGTGCTCTGCTATGGAAAGCTGTGCTAAAAAAACACCCATAATGGAAATCTTAAACAGATCGAGTGAATAAGGGTATTAAAGCAAAGAAAAGGTAAATCTAGTGTTAGACTCTACGGAATGAGTAAAATGGGAACCTGCAAAGAAACATAAATGAGAGAGAGGATAGCGTGTAGGAAGCAAAATAGTTCAGCTGTAAGAAGGACAAAGAAGGAGCCAGGCTGATCACTCAGATGGTTGTGAGAGTCTAGTAGCCTTCCGTAATGATGTTCGAGACAACAATGAAGGTGGAGTTGAAAGAAATGTTTAGAATGTAGAATGACAAGCAACAGGGAATGCTTTTTATCATACATTTAGTGAAAATGAGCCTGGTTTCTGACTTAAAAGTTTTAGATGGTGTAACCCTGGTATTAGAAAATTCGTGATACCAGGGGGAGAAAAATCAACTTGAAAATAAGTTTCACAGAAAATATATGAGGATGCTTTGAGAAATTGCATTGGCAAAAGTGATTTAATCATCCAAACTCTCTTATTCAACACAATTAACCAAATCTGGAACTCTTTATATGTTTCTGTAATTCTGTATATGCAAGTGAACACAATTCTGTGGCTGCTGAAAAGTAACGATAATTATTGATTTCTGAATTAGACATCCAAATAATATTTTTCAAGCGCAAAGGTAAATAATGAGTAGAGACTTTTTTTCTGATCAATATATACATTTTATAAACAGAAGTAGAATAAGACATCATATTAGACTGTACATGAATATATTACCTTTCACCAAAGATGAGAATCAAGAGCCCAAAGAGCTGGAATTCTGATGCCCTGAGGAGTGATGTGCTTTTCTAGAGGGCTCACCTATTTAAACACACTGACATCCTCCATTTGTCATTCTAAATCCTGTCAATTATGAGATTATATTATAAAACTGAAAATCACGCCCAAAGTCTGTGCCCACAGATGACAAAAATAAACTTAAGAGGGTGATTTTACAATAGCGGATTGTGAAGCAAAGTGACCAGGAACCAAATGTACCCAGCAAATGACTCCCAGTGTTAGTCTAGGCACGTGTGAGTAAGCCAAAAGGAACAGTGTGCTAGAGTAAACAACGTGTAGAAATGAATTGAGGTGGTAAAAGTGTTTCCGTAGAACACCATCTGCCCTGTTTCAACAAAGGGGCGTCCGAGATGGAACAAGTCTCTGTCAAAAATCACATCAACTTATCAAAATGTTTCCTGTTGCCTGACAAACAGTGAAAACTGTCATGACAAAATCAGAGTCAGCATTTATTTCCAATGTGTTTCCTACAAAGGATCAAATTGTCCTTTTATTCTACGGCCTTTAGAGCATTTTAAGTCTGAAAGGGTATTAAAATGTTGGCAAAAGTTTGGTAGTCTTTTCAGTATTGTGTGATAAAATAATTCAATTTTTAAAGTCAAATGACCAGATGCACTCAGTACTGTTTATTAAACATAGTATCTAGATGCAGGTGTTTTGGAATTTAATTTCCTTCCTCTGAGTCTTTAGAAGTTCATGTTCCTCAACGGAAGCCATGTGTTGACATGAATACGCTAGATAGAAGGAAAAATTAGCTTTTACTAAGTCTCTAGGCTAATGTGGATAAAGGCTGACCTCTTTGCTACTGGTTGGAAAATTCAATGCACTCAGAACTGAGTATCATAAAATGATTGCTAAAGTTAAGATAAATTCTCTATACCAGTCCATTGTTACTCAGCGTGTGGTGGGTGGGACCATCAGAATCAGCACCACCTGAGAGCTTGCTGGAGATGCAAATACATAGGCCCTGTTTCTAGACACGTTGAATCAGGGTCTCAGAAGTGCACTAGGAATCTCATTTTAATGATATCTCGGGAGATTTCCGTGTACCATAAAGTTTAAGGAGCCACATAATAGACACATAAATGTATTATTTGTCTGTAGACCTGACCCCATTAACAGAACTTAAAGTTTAATTTTATTTCAGGTGTTTTAAGGCAACATTCACTAGGTGAATATTCTATGGTATATTTGAACACCTCATTAAAATTTTTTGTTATTCTCTAGCTAGTATACAAAGCCAGAGAGATGCCTCATTAAGGCAAACAGAGAATTAAAGTCAAATTCAATTTTAATCAATCTGATTGTTCCTTGTTTCATTGATTTCTAAGCATTGTAGATAGGCAGGATCTTCTCAAATGCTCAACACATCTGTCTTGACATATTCTGATGGAAAAGAGATATACAGACTTCAGTAATGATGAAATAATTCCGATTGTCAAAAATAAACCGTGCTTTATTCATTTTGGAAACGTCAAATGACTTCCTTCCTTCCTTCCTTGTTTCCTTTCTGTTTCCCTCCCCACTGACTTTCTTCCCCTTCTTCCTTGCCTCCCCTGTTTCTTCACAGATTCATTTAGCCAATGGTACCAGTCACTATTCTGATAGACCTGTGAAAGTCACAGCCGAGTGAAGAAAACATGAACTACTGCTCCAAAGGCACAGCCACCCGATGACAGCAACAAACACAAACTGCCAGCAATAAAAACTGATAGGTGCTGATATATACATTTACAGCCTACAAGTAAACCTAACTCAGGCATACTTTAGGTTGGGACACCAAAACGTAGGCTTTCTTCCGCCCATTGTTTTCTGCTCTAACACCATAGGAAGTATGGGGATTATGGATGACAGTGGGAAAGAGAATAGTGGACTTTAAACAGCAGAGTAAGCTTCTTGTATTAGTTATGGTTTCATACTCTAGGAACAGAGGTCATTTTAGAAGATTGACAGACCAGAATATATCCTGATACTTTATAATTAAGTAAAACAGATATCTTATCCTCTGTAAACAACCACCATGCAGTTTGATAAATGCCAGGCCTTTCATTTAAAAGGGAAAAATCAATAAGAGCTACTACTGAATCACAGGTGTGACATTTAATTGGTGGCATAAGAATGCAACCTGCGAATGGGTATTAACGGTGTTTATGCTGGATTGTCTTTCTCCTTCTCCTCCTCCTCTTGTTTTTCTTCCTCTTCTTCTTCTTCCTTCATTGCTCCTACAATGACAACACGGTCTACAGTCTATGACAAAATCCATGATGTTGGTTTATTTTACCAAAGAACCATTTTGTGTTATGTTCTCAGGGGAATTACTGAAATGAAAAATACTGCAACTGACAAATCTAGAACAAGGTATGACTGCCTACTAGATAACATGAAACCTCCTGGGCACTGGGCATACAAAGTGACAATCTCCTATTTCTGCCCTCAGGGAGTTATCTTATGTTATGGACTGAATGTTTATGTCCCCGCAAATTCGTATGTTGAGGCCCTACCCCACAATGTGTTGTATTAGGAGGTGTGCCCTTTGGGCAGTAATTAGGTTTAGATGAGGTCATGAGGATGGAGCCCCCATAATGGGATTAGTGCCCCTATGAGAAGAGGAAGAGACACCAGAGCTTCCTCCCTCCCCCATGGAAGATGTAGGAAGAAGGTAGCTATCTGCAGACCAGGAAGAGGGCCCCCACCAAGGACGCTTCTGGCACCCTGATCTCGAACTTCCCAGCCTCTAGAACTGTGAGGAATGTCTGCTGTTTAAGCCACCCAGTGTGTGGCATTTTGGTAGAGCAGGCTTAGCTGCCTGAGAAATCTTGTCATTTGTTTAACAGACATGGTTAAAGGCAACCATAGACAGAAGAGTCCAGGATAGGGCTGAATATATGAGTCCAAATTAAGAAAAAGTTCTCTAGACTGGAGCTGAGGATTTAAGAGCTTACTGACTGTAATGAAAATTGTGAAATTTGAAGAGACCATATAGAAAAAAAAATGTGTAGAGTAGAAGAGAATTAGGCTGAAGGCAAAAATCCTAGATAACAATTGACAGGAAATGGAGAAGTCTATGAAAATCTCCCAAAAGTGAACTAATAGCAGAAGAACAGAGAATTTCCGGACGATTTGTAAATTGTGGAAGCCAAAGGGAGGAAATTTCAAGTAAGAAGCTCCATTCATAATCCAATGTTGCAATGACCTGGGAGTTTGCTCACTCTCTTTAAACTACAATTTTCTCACCTGGAGTAATTATGCTAATAGTTGGGACTGGATTAAATGAGAATGTACATAAGTCACATTGCAAATAGAAATTGTTCAATTACAAACATTTGGTTTCGTCATTTTTTTTTATTTTTATCACCATAATCTTCATTAGAAAGGATGTCTTCATTTTAAAAAATTCTCTAAGGATGAGGGAAGAAATGAAGACCAAAGCACAGTGATAAACATCCTTGGAAAATATGACAGTCCCACAACCTGGAAGAATACAGGGAAAAAGTTGGAAGTCTGATCAGACAAAGATCAATGTACAGAAGAGCGGAGGAGGTAAGTTGAAGGCAGTTATGCCAAATGGACTCAATTTTCTCTACGAATGATTGTTGTCTGGAATTGGCTCATGGCTGAGATGAGTTAGATGCTTCAAAAAATTAGGACTACCTATTGAGAGGAAAAGGTGAGAGGTATATGACCAAACACAAGAAAATGATTTGGAAAACAGTACCACATTCCATGTTTAGAAAACATAAATGAAACTATTTTTTCCCCTACACACCTGAGTGTTCTCAGTAGAGACGTATAAGGATATTTAAGGACTTTCCAGGAGTGAGCTGTTAGCAAATAGGGCTCCTCAAAACCAGCGGTCACAGGAGTTATTTGAGTTATTACAAGGACAGATTAAATGAAAAATTTGAAGTCTTGAATTAGAAAAAAAGGAACCGAATTAAAAATGAAGAGAGAAAATAAAAGCATGTGGAAAGATCAAGGGCCTGGAGGTTTCTGTAAAGTCAAAGGAAAGGTATTTTTGCTTCAACCCTGGCCCCTTCCAAAATATACACAAGATCATATTCTCTTCCAGTGGCTTCCATCTGAAACCAAAGTGTAAACTTGACCTGCAGACCTCTCACAACCAGCATGCCCCTTTCTCTGTGACCTAGTGTCTTTGTATTCACTTCTTGCCTTCTTCTCTGTCTGGGCTGGACTTCTGGAAGTTTCCTCAAACACAGCAAAGAACTTTCTTTTACAGTGAATTTGCACCTGCTATTCCTTCTGCTTGGACTTTTCTTCCTTCAGGCTCACTCCCATGATTAATGCATAACTTTTCTTCACTGTCACTCTACCATAGAAGACGTTCTTGACTCTCCTATTCAGAATTGCCTCTGTGCCCCCGCCCTGCCTTTTATTTCTTTAGCGCACTCTTCACCACCTGAGAGATTGCGGATTATTTGTGTGCTTCTTGTCTGCCACTCTCAACTACAATGAAAGGTTCATGAATTCAGGGCTTTTGTGCCTTTTGTTCCTTGCTGTGACTTCAGCATCCCTCAGAGTGCTTGAGGGCTAGCCTCTCGATAAATAGTCAGTAAATAAATATTTGTTGAATGGAAGTCATTGTGGACACCACTGCTGGAGGGCATCAGAAGGTTATGTTCTCAGTGGGTGCCTACTGCTGTGCAGTGACAGTAGGGGTCATCTTTGGCTCTGTGGGCTGAGGTAGGAAATGTGAGGACCCAGGAAAAGCGTTAGGATAGATACTGTGGCAAATGGAACCAGCAACAAATCAGGGAAATGTAGGAACAAAGTTTCCAAAGAACCGAGCTGAGGTTGTGGATCATATATTTGTAGGATTGAAATAAGATGAAATGAATTAGAATTAGCTGCCAGCAAAGAAGCTCTCATAGAAAGCTGCTTCAGTGTTACATAACCCGGGAAAAGGAGGTGGTTAAAAGAATGCTTACTTAGCTTAGATTGTCAATATGAAAAATAGAAATTAAGATTAGAAACGTAAGATTGTGCTTGAAAATGATTTCTTTTTGAAAGGAAGAAATGGGATTCTGTTATACAGAAACAGCAGTGAAAACAGCTTGATGGTTACAAATTACAGCCGTCTCATCAGATATTAGTTAGGAAGCCAAGTAGCACGAAAAGATAGGGACGAAGATGATTAAGACTTAGCAGCGTTTAAAGGAGAAGAAATTATTGCTCCATGTACAAAATTGATCAGTGAAGTAGCTTTCTTCTGCTTTGCTAAATTATATATATAGCATATGCAATTCTCTACCTTGGCGTTGCTGTTGAGTTGGCTGTAAGGTGAAGGATGCACAGAAGTCACCCAGGGCACATGTATAAAATAGTGAGATAAACAAGAGAGCAAAGACTCTGAGCACCATAGGCAAATGGTGATCCCCCGAGGCAATGTCTATTTGAGGGTCAGGGAAGGGATTGTATATGGTGTTTCACTCTTTGCAGTGTAAGGAATGGTGTTTCTCCTGAAAATGAGTATAACATTCTTGGTATATTACATGTAGGTAGATATTTTGTCCACAATCAAATCACTTAGCTTTCCACTTCTGTCATATAGTAAAATCCTCATGATGTTGATGTATGACATAAAGTTCCTTGTGTTCTCCAGAAAAACTTCACGAACTTTAGCTGACTTTCTCCTCCTGTGTTGGACAGGGTCACCGCTTCGTTATTCTTGGTTAACACGTCAGATCCACATAGTTAATCACCGTCTTTCTTTCCCAAATTTTCTCTCCTCTGTTCATCATAAACAAAGATTCATAGCATTTCTTTTCAGATGAAAACAGATTTTGACATTTAGGATATTTCTTAGGCGTGTAGCATTCAAGCCGCCAGTACAGAAACTTATTTCTTCTAATTTTAGGAATCGTATCTGTAATTTCTATGGGTCACCGATGAAAATCATTCACATCCAAGAAGTAGGAAGCTCAGAAAGGGAGGTGATGGGCCCAAGGTCACATAGCTTGTTCATGGCAGTTCTGGGACTCCAAACCTCATGTTGTGTATAATTGTCTGCTTCCTACGTTGAGTCTCCCGCTCTGCCACTTATTCGTGATGTTTGAAAAGGTCCACTCAGCCAAAAAGGCTTTATAAAACTAACGGCAGATATGAACTGGAATGTTGGCTAGTGGTTTCATTTCTTTCAATTTCAGTTCCTTTCGTGAAATGGATATGGGATTCTCTGCTTCTGCCTCCCTCGAGACTGCTGCCAGAATCAAGTAAAATGAAAGACAGGTGAACACTTGGGACAGTTCAGTTAGATCTTACTTATACACTGTGTTAACAGTGCTATTTTTGGTGTATTTTGGCTATTTGATCTGTGATTTAACTTCTGTCCTAGAGAATTTTATTTAAATTTGTTTTACTTTCTACATGCAAAATGATGAAGCATTTTTTGCTCTGGTTAATTGAATTATCTTTTCTTTCAAAGAAAAGTAAGAAACAAGCAAAAACATAGAACTTCCCAGAAGGGGAAACGGATCATATTCATTTGTCCTCTTGTGATTCCATGGGTTCCTAACTGTCTGATGTTGATTATAAGCCTGAATATATTAAGGGAAGTTCAACTCCTGGTAAAACGGATTTATTTTGTTCTCTTAGGAAAGAAATGTATCAATATTTACACTAGAATTGATTCTCCTCTCTTTGTGGGTTTATATCTGTGCAAATCCAGATGAACTAAAACTTTACTTAGATAATATCTAAATGATTCCCAGTTGACCAAGCCAAGAAGTTTTTCTTAAAAAATCCACTGTAACGCTATGTTCATAAATTGAAATTCAGAATTGAAGAAATTCTCTGGTAAATTAAGTCTTCCAGAAGAAAATAACTGAATGTAAAAAGTAAAAGAATGTATAAGAAGGAGAGTGGAGAATTAGCAAGCAAACTGTCTCAGGTTTTCATTTGTTTTTCTCATCTGGTTGAGATAGCCCGGGGCTTTTGTCAGGGACAACTCAGCTTATTTTCCCATGACCCTGGGCTGGTTGCTTGACCCTCAGGGCATCATTTAATTTCAAGCGTACATGAAATGATATATGGAGAGTGGTTTATATAGTACCCATCACATATGTCCAGAAGAATAAATGTTCTAGTAAGTTCCTTTTTTGATTTGTCTAGGTATACTTGACCATAGATTACTTCAGAAATTAAAAATGGAATCACTTAAAACAAGATCTTAACTCTTGAAAAATGTTCACTTCATATAGATTATGTAAATAGGCGTGTAGAATCAATTTGCCTTTAGAATCGCCGGGGGATAAATGTTGAATGAACACATGATTATAACAAAAGTGGTAGAGGAAGAGAATATTATTAGAAGGTTATTAGACAAATTAAAACTTTCTAGGGGCTGGCCTGGTGGCACAGCAGTAAAGTTCACACGTTCTGCTTCTGCGGCCTGGGGTCCCCCGGTTTGGCTCCCAGGTGTGGACATGGCACTGCTTGGCAAGCCATGCTGTGGCAGGCGTCCCACATATAAAGTAGAGGAAGATGGGCATGGATGTTAGCTCAGGGCCAGTCTTCCTCAGCAAAAAGAGGAGCATTGGCAGCACATGTTAGCTCAGGGCTAATCTTCCTCAAAAAAATAAAATAAAAATAAAATAAATAAACTTTCTAAAAATAAAATGGCTTTCACTTAGAGATCTTGTTTTGAAATGCTCAGTAAGAAGCTGCTCCTGCTATAAAAGATTTAGAATGGATTTTTCCAATGTGTAAATTTAAGAATAATTGCTGTCTTTTGATGCAAATTGTCTCAAATATTCTACTATGTAATTTACATATGCTCGAACATCATCTTCATAAAAACCTGCAGAATTAGTATTACTAACTTCATTTTCAGTTAATGACAATGTCGTTTGGAGAGGTTAAGTAATCAGTTGCTGAGCAGGAGTTGGACTAGAAGTCCCCAGACTCTTTCCTGGCCCTGCAGACTTCTCTAGTCCAGGGAGGAAGGGTCACATACCCACCTGTGGTTTGGGATGAGAGTACTTCACAGCTTTTGCCTTCCCCTGTCGGTCCATGTGGCTGCTTCAAAGAGAGCAGTGAGCCATTCTGTGCTTTCGGACTAGGCTGAGATCTCAGATCACTTAAATTCAAGAACTCTTTACCTGAGGTTTGTAATTCTTCCAAGTTTAATTGGATAGTTGCTCACTTTTCTTAAAAGATAACTCCAGATCTGTTTGTTAAGATACTATTTACATATCACATCAACAATATGATAAAGAAATTTTTTCTATTGGATTTAAATATTTCATTCAGAAGAAATGGTAAGTAATCATTTGGGATAAGAAAGAGTTGAGTTGTAGAATAAATTCTCTTACTTGAAGTAATAAGCTGAAAAAATACCATCTATTTTAGGTAGATCTTTTCTTTTAGTCAGCTCAATTTTTTGTTACAAAATCAAGCATGTTAGAGAGGTACAAAATAAAAAAATTACTTAAAAATACTACACTAACTTTATTTGAGTAATAAATACTAACATCAGTGAGGACGTCAGTAGTTTCCTAAAGTAACAAATTATGAAATAGCTTTACTTAAATGGCATAGCACTAGTTTTATAAAAATAATTTTATAGAAAATCAGGGGCAATGAATTGAATGTTCAGAGTCCAAGCCACTAGCTTCTGGAAAACAAGCATTTTTTAAGAATTAAATAAGTTAAATATTTATCTTCAGAATGTTCTCTCTCATTTTGTACCAACATTATAGCATGACTAATAATATGTCTTATTTCAAAGACATTATGAATCCTAAATTATCTCCACCACTTCATATGCTGACAGAGTGTAGACAGGTGACCAAAATAGACCTGGACAGTAGGCCAGCAAACTAAACCTTGTATGCTCTTTGTCAAAATGACAGACATGGCTTGAGACTCTCAGTCTCTATTTGAGACTTAGCACTATAGAAAGGAGAAGGCAGGCTTCTGAAGGAAATGATTGGGGAGCATCCAGGCTCCCCAAGGCCACCAGGCTCCGGACACGATCCATGACGGTCCTCCCTGCTCTTTCAGAATGCGCTCACACTGTGGCCTTTTCCACCACAGAAGATGTTTCTTGTTCTGGTGACCTACATGATTCCTAACTCAAACCCTCATTCAACACCCTTAAAATTAGTTCTCAAAGTTTAATGTTCATCAGTATCCTTTGGAGGCCTCACTAAAATACAGATAGCTTAGCTCCACTTCAACCCTCCTGCCTCAATAGGTGTGGGGTGAAGCCTAAGAATCTATAATTCTCATAATTGTCCACGTGCCACTGATATTCCTAATCTGGGGTTAGCCCTTTGAGAATGGCTCCTCTAAATGATATTGAGAGGGTTTCCAAAGTGAAGCTATGGTGAAGGCAATTGGCAAGCTCTTGATTTGGTGCAGGCTTGATGTGAAATGTGGTTGCCTATGAAGTCGCATACCCATTTTCAGAGAGAAGAGGGTAGAATAAACAATATATGCTTCTTAGGAAGATAGTCAACTTAGGTCACTGAGAAATGATTTTGAGTCACCTGTGTGGTTTTCCCATTACTTCCAAGCTTGAATATTTGGTTGTGCATTTGCCAAGAATTATCAAACTATTATATAACAGTAATAAAAAGTTGCTATTTCTTGCGAGAGTTCTTCAACTTTAAAAGAAACAGTATCTTCTAGATATTGTTAGAACTCCTAGAGGATTCCTGAGAAATTAAAAAATAATAATAAGATAATTTAAAAAATCTGGTGACACAAAGAAATTGAATCTTCAGCATTATTCTGTGAATATCAGTAGTTACTATAGACATGCTCCCTGTTAGTTACCTACTTCATCATTAGTAGGTGACTTCGAAAGAAGGATTCAAATAAAAGCAGTAAAATCATTTTTTATTCATACTTATGTGAATTGCCTTTGCTAAACAAACGAGAAGGATAAATGTTATCTGCTGTTTAAATGGTAGTATCTCCATTATGAGAAAAAGTGAAAATTTAGGGCATAAAATTGATATAGGCAGGGTGAAATGATAAGTTTAAGTGCTATAAAAATTATTTTCTAGTGTATTAAAGAGGAATGATTTATAGACTACTATTAATAATCAGGATTAGGTATAAATAGTGTCAATTAAATATAGTTCCTATAAACCTTATGTCTCACCATTTCTTCTATCCTCTTTATTCTTTTCTAATTAAAAAATAATTAGATGTATTTTCCCCACACATTGTTTATATCTTCTAGGAATGGAAACAGAAAACCAATCTCACATAGAGAGAAGCATAAAGACGAATTTACTTTCATTTTATAGGTTTGCATGTTTCAGATAAAAAATTTCCAATTGGTAATAAATATGCAGCCATGTTTAATTGAAATGTCAGCACCATGAGGGAGGGATTTGGTCTATGGAATTCAATGTTGTGTTTCAGAGCCTACGATAGCATCTGAGGCATAGTTCTTCCTCAATACACGTTTGTTAAATGAATGAGTGAATAGACAAAATTCATTTCTGTGGTATATGGATAATTTTTAAATTTTAATAACTAAGGATTTATTTTAATGTATATTAAAATATAGAATTAAGTCACCAAATCTGGGTAGAGATTATAGAAAGAGATTTGGGTAGAAATTACAGAAAGTTCCTATTAACAGATTTATTTAATTTAAAAAAGTTTTGAGAAAAATATTAAATATTACCCTAATTAATTAAAATCACAAAATGATGAGGTCTCCACTCTATGTGGGAACTAACTGGGGAAGTATTCAGTGGATTAGTTGAATCAGATACAACTAAATATTCTTCAATTCAATTGATGATCAAATTAGGATCAGTGCATGTATTTGTCCTTATTTTCAAGTTTTGTGGGTGTTGAATGCCTTTTTGATCAATGCTGACTGTACTCAAAGCAATAACATACGACACATTATGTTCATATTTGAAATCAAGGTTTTATACCTAATGGGATTTGGAGCAACTGTTCTCCTGAAAACAAAGAAAATCACAGCTGTGTTAAATCCTGATTGAAGAGAGACTTACAATCTGTAATCCCTATATAGAATTTTTGTGTCATAAGTGAGACATAATACAAAATGGTGGTCCAAAAAAGTCCCAAATTGGGGAGTGGAAGGGAAAGTGATGAACCATAAATAAAAACTCCATACAGAAAGATGACATTTTAAGAACTTGGGTCACAAATATACAACAAACATATGTTCCTGGAATTCTTTTCACATTATTTCACAGCAGGTAAGACAATAAAAACATCATCTATTTCAGATTCAGGGATGAAAAACAATACTCATATGAGCAAATGGGAAAATATCATAACTGATAGAAAACATACCTGTTTTATCAAACAAAAATACATTAATATGAAATTTACTTGATGGCTTTAAAAAACCCACATTATTGTCCTGCTTATGTTTCTGAAAAAGTAAATAATATTTATTTTAAAGTAATATAAAAATGAAAAGTTATTTATAAATGTATCTAATGGAAGAAGTTATGACTTACTTGTTGGGAGATTTTGGCAGATTACTTTAAAAAACAAAGCTAATAGGGGCTGGCCCCATGGCCGAGTGGTTAAGTTCGCGCGCTCCACTGCAGGCGGCCCAGTGTTTCGTCAGTTCGAGTCCTGGGCGCGGACATGGCACTGCTCATCAAACCACACTGAGGTGGCGTCCCACATGCCACAACTGGAAGGACCCACAACGAAGAATATACAACTATGTACTGGGGGGCTTTGGGGAGAAAAAGGTAAAATAAAGAAAAAAAAAAACGAAGCTAATAATGTGTAAGTATTACTTGTGAAGTTTTTATTCATCCTACAGAGTCAGAATCAATCAACACACTCTATACAGGAATTCGAGATAAAATACCTAGGCTTTACCTGAAGGAAAGTGAATTTGACCTAAAATTTTGTTCTCCCAGATAATTAACTCATTATATTCTAGTTAAATAACTTATGCTACTTTCTCAATTTCATATGTGATAACTGAATTATAACACTTTTGTAAATACCAGCAGCAAAGAAGGAACATTTTATTTGTCTTTTGCACAGTTTTCTTTTCTTTCTTTCTCTCTGATTTTTAAACTAAATGCATAGCAGGAGAACAGGGTAATTCTTTCGGCAACACTGAAGGAGCTTTGGGCATCTGCTATGTACCCACGGACAAGAGGACATCTAGAAATTAGCACTTAATATGGATTCAGATGAGCATGAGTCTCTCACTCCAGAAGGAGCTCTAATGGATTGCTGTCATCGTATTCAGAAGCTCTTGAGGGCTCACTGTTACTCTTGTCCTAACATCACAATTATTGGACGACTAGTGGAGAAACAATAAAAAAGTCTACAAATCGAATCTTAGTGTGTTTGGATGCAAAGATTTTGGTTTATTACCCTCAAGTTTTTTGCAATGATTGAACTTCAAATTTTCCTTGATGTTATAGATCTAGAGTAATTGATCACAAACCGAGAACAATTAACCCAGAATATACTACGTGGTATTAGGTGCCAGGAATTGTCTTCATAGTAAAGTGCCTACCTCACTGGAGGAGACGTACTTTATCTTCTATGTAAATAACAAAAAGCACACAAAAATTTAACTTTTGTGTTTTTATGGCATACTTGGAGAACCAAGGGGAAACTCTGATTTTACTGTCTCACAGCAAAAAAAGTTTCTAAAAACTTATTTCTAGGGGAAGTTGAGTAGAACAAGGCTTCCCTCAAAAATTTATTCCAGTTTCAAATACAAATACATTGTTTCAATGTTTCAAATACATTGTTATGAGTAAACAATGATCACAGTACTTTTAAGTTCTCAGGAACACTGTGACACATGTGTTTTTGAATGTCATAATCTATTCCTTGCTAGTGGCACCTCCTTACTTTTAGCTGAGGAATCCTGTGTTTTAAAAGACATGATTGAGGGGCTGGCCCAGTGGCGCAGTGGTTAAGGTCACACGTTCCGCTTCTGCGGCCTGAGGTTCATCGGCTGGGATCCCAGGTGGTGACATGACACCGCTTGACACTCCGTGCTGTCGTAGGTGTCCCACGTGTAAAATAGAGGAAGATGGGCATGAATGTTAGCTCAGGGCCGGTCTTTCTCAGCACAAAGAGGAGGACTGGCAGCAGTTAGCTCAGGGCTCATCTTCCTCAAGGAAAAAAAAAACAAAAAAAGGGATGATTGAGGCCATCTTCTCTATAAAAAGAAAGGGGGGAGAGTGGTTATGTTTAGTGGAGTTTAAGAAAAAAGAAACCATTGATCCTGCACAATGTTAGTAACTGAAGCTTTGCTGTTGCTTTTAAACTAACTTACTCATATTAGAAATAGAATTCTCGCTGTAGATTTATCCTAAAATTGGCTACAGATTTAAGATGGCACAAATGCCTGTCTGTAGGTATCTTTTATTTATGGGGATACGTGTTATAGCAAAGGCTCTGACCATCAGCAGTCGAATTGCCCTTCCTGGAGAGTGAGATATTGGGGTGGGAGGGACGAGGGTGTGTGAGCTCCACTGAGAACAATGGTGGTAGCAATGCTGATAGATTAAAATGATATATACTACAATATATGTGTAAATTCTGCATTTACATATGTTTCCAAAGCACTTTAGAAAGTTACCACTCAAATCCAGATCCACTAATCTGTCCTCTCTCACATGTCTTTAGTTTGTATTTTATCTTCATGGTCTCTGAACTATTTTTATTAAGAATGGTGAAATTCTGTCACTTCCTTGATAGCTGACTTTGGAATCCCAAATTAGAATGGTGGGACTTGCTTACAATTCCAGAGACATGCTGGGGAGATGGAATAGCTTCTCTAGAAGATTCCAACATGTTATGAAGGGGAATTTATGTCTTTCATCCTGTAACTATAGCTTCTCCAACACTACAGTGAAGACACTTCATGGAAAGTTTGTTCATCTTCACACTGTGTGTAAGATAGGATCAATACTATCTTTGATCATGGATTAAAAGTTTCCATTCTTAGTCTCTGTTCATTGCTGCCCATCTGCACCTTCCGCATATAGTAAAAAGTGCACTTTTCTTTATTTAATTAAGAGCAAATATTATGCGTACCATTATGCTTACATGTTTTTCCAGAAGAACAGCCACAAGGCAGGTAAAGATGATGACCTTCATGGTTACTTGGTCCTGTAATAACATATATAGGAAATCAATAATAGAATTTATCTCCTAAAATTTTTGTGAGGAAGATTGGCCTTGAGCTAACATCTGTGCCAATCTTCCTCTACTTTCTGTGGGATGCAGCTACAGCGTAGCTTGAGAAGTGGTGATAGGCCAACACCCTGGATCCGAATCCACAAATCCCGGGCCGCCGATGTGAAGCACGGGAACCTAACCACTAAGCAACTGGGCTGGCCTCGAATTTTTCTTTTAAGAATTACATGTTCTGACATTTATCTATCATTATATTTATACCAGGTACTGAAGAAAGGACAAGAAAGGTTAATAAAAGCAGATGATTTTAAGAAGCTCATGAATATGAATCTCACACTTTATTTTGAAAGAGCCATTTTGTTGTTGTTGTTTAACAGGACAGAATGTAAAGCCATACTTGCTAAAATGTGGAAGAGTCCTTCAGATATAGTCCATTCATAGGATTAATTTCTACTGATAGGAACTTTTTGAAGAATGCCCATCAGAAATAGCAAATACCACAGGAACTCTCTCTTAAATCAGATTTCAGGTGAGCCAGCATACAGCCTGGATCCTCCTAAGTAGCAGGTGGAAATACCCTGGTTGGGCATCAGGTGTCCTGCTAATCCTGGCTGGACCCTGGGCTGCCTACTAATGCTTTCACAACCACTGAGCATCACCGGGTCTCACTGAACACAGCTAATGTAAGGGACTTGACTGCGTGACTTCTAAGATCCCTTCCAGCCAGATCAATCTCTATTCTTTGGCCGCAAGCTTTTCTGACCACTTATAAATGCACCTTCTTTTCCTGGTGGGTAAATAAGTAACAATTGAAATAAAGTTGTTCTAATGTATTTTCTATATGTTTTACTCTTTCGAGTGTACAAATTTAATATGTTTTTAAAGAGTAATTTTAATTTTTACCCAAATGATAACAAGATATGGTTGTGATCTGGACCTCCGTGCATACAGAGGGTGTACAGGTCTTAAATTAACCTGCTTAATATTTGCTTTGTAAAATTAAAAAATAATTTCCCTGATTAAATGATTTTCTGTATTTTGTGCATAGGCCTGCCTCTGCCGTGAACTAGTTTTTTGATTTAAAATACTTGATTGATTTAAAATAAGTTTTTTTTCCTTCTCTCCCGGCACCTCTTTTCCTGGACCAGATTAAGGTGCTGTGGACAAAAAGTTTTCTAATGCTTTTCTTGCTCTACAATCTCCTGAATAAGGGTCAGGAATGACATTTCTTTTCTCTTCTCTCTGACTTTCACCTCTGTAAAGTTGCTGTAGTAACAATGATGGTGATGATAATACTTAATCTGCAGACTGCTGCAGAGTTGGCGATAACGTGTACAGATAAGTACATAATTTTATGGAAACTACTAAAGCAGAAGTTACAATTTCAAGAAACTACATTGACCATGCAGGTGACATAAAGTATAAAGAAGGGGCAGGGATAAGGAGAGGAAGATACGGTTCAGACTATGGCTTGCCTAAGTGTGCGAGCGTGTTTGAAAAGGCACAGTTAAAGCTGAGCTCAAGTAATTGTGACGGATACAATAAATACCCCAATCTTGCCACATCTTCTTATTTTTAAAGGCAGAACAAGAGTTTGAATATTTATGTGAATCTGCTTTATATGTTGTAAACAGGTTAAACATGTCTTAAAATATTGTGTGGGCCAATCAAACACAGCATACAAGTTTCTGCCTAAGTGCCAACAGTATGAGACATCTATGCAAAGTGTCTGGTTATGATTGTTGGTAATTACTGGGGAAGGGGTCATTTTGGAAAGCCAGGTTTGCTGGTTAGCTGACGAATGAATCTAAAAGCTTCAATATGTTAACTTATTATTTTGTGTAAGTGTTGTACTAAAATTGACCACACATATTACCACAATTTTAAACGATAAAGTACTAGTGTATATGGAATTTCTCAGCCATTGACAAAGTGATTTCTCCTAAAGTTGTATTTTCCTTCATTTTAACAAAAATTTCTGTCTGATTTTGTATTTTCTTTGTTGCTTCCCTTCATTATATTGCATTTTGTGGAACTATTTCATTGAATCACTGTTCATTCTAGATTGGAGACCTGACCTCACCGTCTTTGTAGTTCCAACATGTACCCTGACACCTGGCACGTTGTGGTGTTCAGTAAATTCTTTAATTTTACAGTCAGCATTGCTTGACTTATAGCCACCATGTTGACTCTTATTTATTACTTCTATTTTCTGAGAGACTGGAAGTCAGGCAACTTTGCTTTTGCATTTCTCTACACTCCAGAAAATTTTCTTCAAGTTACTAGTTACTATAAATGTCCATCTACTTCTCTTTCCTCCTCTAAGAACTTATTCATGTGGTTATCCTCTTTCTCTTATAGATCTATACTTGTGTTTGCAGTTGTTCATTCCCTCTGTCTACAAGGATCTTTAATTCTCTCTTAACTACAGATACTATCTTTTCATTCTGTGCTTCCCATCACTCACACTACTAACTCACTCTTTTCGCTGACCATCCCTCCTCTTGAAAGACTTCACATTTGTGACTTCTTCTCCCTAACCTCTTCAATCCACTGCCTCTGTCCTACTCATCTCATCCTCTCTCCCCCGGATAATAGTATCCAGTATCAGTCTTCCAAACTTTTGTCATTCATTTCCAAAATATATTTCCACAACTTCTTCACAAAGTTTCTTTAAGCAATAGATATATCAGATAACTTAACTTGCCTAAATGCATTTCTTTGACTTCTTATCATGTTGAAGATATTAACATAGCATTTAAAGCCATTCAAATTTTGCATAGCATGTATTTGCAGTCCCATTACTTGCTACTCTTTAGTCTCTTTCACACTCTTTCCTCATAACATCATGGATTATCACGTATCTGCGATTCCCCATTTTCTCTCTGACCCAGAATCCTCCTTCACATTTTCCAAGGGATAATTTACTATGTGTTCTTTAAAATCAAGTTGAAATTTGACCACAGCTGTGAAAATATCTCACAAGTATCATAAATACAACCTTCTCTTGTTTAGGAAAATTTATTTTTATATTTAATAAAACAGTTTATAAATATGAATATGTAGATAGATGCTGAGATATAATTGTAGTTTATTTAATAATAATTACTGATTACCTAACATCTGATAAAAACTCTTTGAACACTGAGAACAGAGCTATGAAGAACACAATAATCTCAGCCTTTGTGGATATACTCTAACTGGAAGGAAGCGATACCAAACACAATAAGTGATAAAGGGTTGGATTGATAGTGAGATATACTAAGGAGAAAACTCAATGGGAGAAAGAAGATAGGAAGTTTTGGTAGGGATGGGTTTTCAATATTAGAGTGGCAAGGAAATGCCCTCCTGAGCAGAAGAGTAAAAACGTGAAGGAAATAATGAAGTAAACTATGCTGATAAATGGGAGAAGAGCATTCCAGTCCAGGCCATGAGATGGGAGCATGCCTGGCCTGCTGAAAATAATAAAAAGAAGAAAGCACATAGGACAGTGTAGTTGGAGTTGAGTAGATGTGGGGCTGAGGTTAGAGAAGCTCAAAATGACCAGAAAATGTTGGATTTTTAGGGCAGTGGGAGGACTTCAATAGACTTCTACTCTGGAATTCAGCTTCTGTGGCCATGATTGCATATCAGGGACTGGATTTCTCTCCCTGCTTTAGATAACTGAAAAAAGAACCAAATATGTGACACAACAATTTTAAGATATTATACAATAAGAAATGTAGGACATGATCCTCAAGAAAAGGGTAGAAAGCAAGGTAAGTCCTGTCATTGTCCAAGCTCGCTACCTGGAAAGAACTTACAAACTGCAGCACAGGAAGGTGGGGCTTAAAAGACTAGGCAATTCCCCTGAATTGAAGAGAAATAACTGAGACTAGTGGAGGTAAAGGTCTACAATTAACACAGTGGAATACTGAACAGGATGAAATTGCAAAGACAGGAGAGGACGGCACAGAGAAAGGAAGCGGGATCTACAGATGATTGCCCTTAATCTTCTGCTGATCTTGATGAGCACAAACAAGCGTGAGGAAACTCCATGAGGCTGGGCACAGAACATGAGCAAGAAGCAGGTTGTCCAAGCCCTGGAGCTGAAACGGGGCTGAGAACAGACCCTGACACCACAGCCAGAGTGGAGATGCCTTGCAATCTACATGACATTGACATTGTTAGAATGCTTTACAGTAGGTGACATTTAGGTCGAAGTGAAAGGGTAGTCTGCCCTTGATGGCCTAATAAAGCTTAAAAGCAAGCCTCTACGGGATGAAACCATTACAAGTAACTTCACTGTTTACAAGTAACTTCATTGTGACCCAGAACATGTCAATGCTATTTAAAGGAATAAAAAAAATCAGCACCCAGAAAAGATGGAATCAAAATGACAAGGCATGTACAAAAGAATAAAAATATGACTCATAAGGAAGAGAAAATTTGATAGATAGAAACAGATGCAGAAGTGACACAAGCGACAGAATTAGTAAGCTAGCCTATCAAAATACTTGTAACTATATTCTATACATTTAAATAGAGTAGAGCATGCACTTGGAAAAATACAATGTCTAAGATGAAAAGTACACTGAATATAATTAATAGCATGTTTAGAAAAAAAGATTAGGAAACTAAAAATTTTACTGAAGAAGAAATGATTAGGGAATTTGAAAATAGAGTAGTAAAACTGTCCAAAATGACAAGATCCAAGAAACTGAAAAGAAAACACCATTGCCCCATGAGCTGTGGGACAACTTGTGTTAGTAAATACGTAATTGAAGAGAAGGTGAGGAGGAGCAGGTAGGAAAAATATTTGAATACATAAATAGCTGAAAAATTTCCAAATGTTAGGAAAGCTGTAATCTATAAATCAAGAAACTCAACCAATGACAAGTGAAGAGCATGAAAGAAACGTCAAACACATCATGATCAAATTGCTTTCAAGCAGTCATAAAGATAACATTTAAAAGTAGCCAGAAAGAAAAAGACACATCGTGTACAGAATAGCAAAGATACGAATGACAGCTAGCTTGATTTTGCAAAGCCAGACAAGAGTTGCAAAATTTTAATACTGAAAGGAAAATAATCTGCCAAATAAATCCCATAACTTCTCAAGTGAAATATACTTCTAAAATGAAGACAAATTAATTTTTTCAGACTCAGAAAAGCTGCAAGAATTAATGACCAGGAGACTTGCCTTGGAAGAAATATTAAAGGAAATCCTTCAGGCAGAAGGGAAATGAAACCACTTGGAAAACTGTATCTCCCCACAGGAAGCACACAAGAAATATAGAGGGCAAATATGAAGCATCTTAATTTCTTATATCTTAAAACTCTTTAAGAGATAAATGTATCTTTAAAACAAAAGTACTAAGAATGCACTGTGTAAGATTTTACCTATTGGAACTAAATTATATGACAACAACACTAAAGGTGATGAGGCAATTGAAGGTGGCACTTACAAGATTTCCTTTAGGATGTCCATCACAAAAAAACCCGATAAATGTTGGTGAGGACGTGGAGAAAAGGAAACTGTTGTGCACCGTTGGTGGGAATGTAAATTGATGCAGCCGTTATGGAAAACGGTTTGGAGGTTTCTCCAAAATTAAAAATAGAGCTACCATATGATCCAACAGTTCCAATTCTGGGTATTTATCCAAAGGAAACGACATCAAGATCTCAAAGAGACACCTATACTCTCATGTTCTTTGCAGCATTATTCACAAGAGCTGAGTTGTGGAAATAACTTAATTGTGCACTGAGAGATGAGTGGATAAAGAAAATGTGGTGTATACACACAGTGAAATATAATTCAGCCTTAAAAAATAAAAAAATTCCTGCCATTTGTGACAACATGGATGGACATGAAGCACATTATGCTAAGTGAAATAAACCAAATACAGAAATACAAATACTATATCATCTCACTTGTAGGTAGAAACTAAAAGAGTCAAATCATAGAAGCACAGAGCAGAATGGTTATACTCAGGGACTGGGAGAAGGGGGAAAAGAGAAGGTCATGGTCGGAGGGTAGAAAGTTTCAGTCATGCAAGATAAGTTCCGGAGACATGCTACATAGCATAATGCTTATAACAATATTGTAGTAAGATTTGCTAAAAGGGTAGATCTTAAGTGAAGTTTTTACCACACATATATATACCAAATAATAATAATGATAGTGATGATGATAATAATGAAGTGGATAGGAGTAAATTTTGGGAGGTGAATGGATATGTCTATGGTTTTGATGGTGGTGATGGTTTCACAGGTGTCCAATTATACGCAAACACATTGAGTTGTATGCAGTAAATATGTACAGCTCTTACATGTCAATCATACTTCAATATATTGGTTTAAAAATAGTAAAATATAATTTGTGTAGTTTTAAGCCACTAAGTTTCTGATAATTTGTTACAGCAACAATAGGAAACTAGTATAAGCTGTGTGGGAGGATTAAAAAGAGCATGGACTTTGGAATTTAATGGACCTGAATATTGATTTTTTTTCCTCTAACAATTTACTCATTGTGTGATTTGGGGCAAGTGACCTAATTCTGTGCAATGTTGGATTCTTTATCTGGATGTAATAATACCTGCTTCAATAGGATTGCGCAAAGATTGAATAAAAGTACTTGTGGGAAAGCACTTAAGTCCTCGAGCCATTTTCAAGTGTTTGCTCTGTGTCAGGCATTGTGTTGGTGCATTATTTTTGTTATTACATTAATTCTTCCAGAAACTGCTTTGGGATATGGTCACCCAAGAAAATATGGCGTTCAGATAGGCTAAGGTACTTGGACAGAATCATGTCACCAGAAAGTGGGAGAGTCATAATGAAAACATTGGAAAGAAAAAGATGTGGGGGCTGGATAGGTGGTGCCACAGTTAAATTTGCAAGTTCTGCTTTGGAGGCCTGGGTTCGCTGGTTAGGTTCCCAGGTGCTGACCTACACACGGTTTGTCAAGCCGTGCTGTGGCAGGCGTCCCACATATCAAATAGAAGAAGATGGGCACAGATGTTAACTCAGGGCCAGTCTTCCTCAGCAAAAAGAGCAGACTTGATGGCAGATGTTAGTGCAGGCTAATCTTCCTCAAAAAGAAAAACAGAGATGTGTAAGCATGCTTATTTGAGTGGCAGGCCATTGATCAGATATCTTAAAGCTGATACTAATAACCAGCCTCTTCCAAAAGAAAGCCACAGAGAAAATTTAATCCTCGGTGCCTAATTTCTCAATAATGCCTGATGGATAGAACGTCTATATGACCTCTTGCCTTTTCAAAGACATCTATATTTTGGAACCACTACAAGATATACATTGCTTATAAGTAAAAAGCAAAGGGCTGAGGAGAAAAAAAAATCAATGATTATTCTTAGGTTTTGAATCTGAGCAAATGCACAATAAAATCAACTGAAACTGGAGGAGTATGACAAAGAGTAGCATTTTGAATGTCAAGTGGAGAGTCAAAAGGCACTTCAGAGAGAACACACAGCACACATAACTCAGCATTCTACCGGCTTCCCTTCCCTCTGATCCTCAGCCCTCTTCTCATTCCTTTCCATGTCTCTGCTGCTCCCAACAGTGGGCCTGTCTGTTGTGTGCGGTCCTCTGGGGAGTGGAGATTGGTCTTCAGTTTTGGCTGCTTTTCTCAGGAAGAGAGGCCCTGCCTCCAAGAATTTTCTGAGTCCAACTTTCTATCTCATAAAAGCTATAGTTTGGCATAATTTGTAGATTTTTAACTGCCAATATTTATAATCATCGTATAGCTGAGGTTTCTTTCCAGTTGCTTGCTAAAAGTGACTAAGTTTTCTTTGTAAGTATACTCAGAATTAAAGTCAAGATTCTGATTAGTATTCTAGCGATTTCATGCAAACTACATGCATTGAAATTCCTGTAGTGCAGTACATTTCAAAGTTAAAATGAGACTGGCTGCATGATTTTCTTTCCCTTTGAATACTCACTCAGATGTGTCTTAACCTGCTTCCTTCTATAATCACTGTTCCAGAAGATTATGAAATAGTACTGTATGTCTTTCCTTGAGAAATATTGACAAACTGAAGAATATTAGAAGTATTGGCATATAATTGTTGCAGAAAAACTTAATGAGAACCAAGATTAAGAGAGGTGGCGTGTTCAATTGTGTCCCTCCCTCAAGGATATGCTGAAATCCTAACTCCCAATACCTCAGAATCTGATCTTATTGGAAATACAGGTCATGGCAGATGGAATTAGTTAAGATGAGGTCCTACTGGAGTAGGGCAGGCTCTTAATCCAATATGACAGATGTCCTTATGAGAAGAGGAGAGAGACCCAGAAGGAGAAGACAGCTTTGTAACAACAGAGACAGACTGCAGGATGCATCTAGAAACCAAGGAATGACAAGGATTTCCAGTAACAGTCAGGAACTGGGAAGAGGCAAAGAAGGACCATGCCCTAGAACTGTCAGAGAGAGCCAGGCCCTGCCTGCAGAACTAGGAGAACAGAAATGCCTGTTGTTTTTAGCCACCAGTTTGACTACTTTGTTATGGCTGCCCTGAGAAACTAATACAGTGAGAAATAAAAAGCACATATTCAGGACATGCTGATAGATCACTTTATTATGCAGGGCAAGTCTTTTTTTTTTTTTTTTTTGATTTTCATAGTACAATTAATACAGAGAACAAAGTAGAGAAAATCAAATAGTTCAGAGAATATTATTACTACTGTTTAAAATATTGATCATCGATCTCAGGTGTGTTGTTCATGTAACAGTATTTGATTGAAATTTCTTTGGTTTTGGAAAATTATTTATGGGTCTAATTATTTTTAAATTGCAATATCATACTTAAGAGAACCCAGATAATACTCTGCTTTTTTGAATTATTTTATAAAAATTTTTTTTAAAAGCATTTCGGCTGTATTCTTTAGATGAGGGCTAATATGATGTTGCAAGTTGGGTAAAGGGTTTTTGAGTAGGAAGAATCATCCTGAGCATGGAGCAAATCTGACTTTCCGTCAAGCCTGTGGGTAAAGAGAAAACATTCAGATTAAGTCATCTCTAATACCCTTATGCTTTCTTGTTTCTGAGTGTTAGGTAAATATATCCCTTGGTGATGGACCAAGCATTCAGTTGCCCAATTGTTACCCCCTGCTTTTCTCCATCAAATGTTAGAATTCTTTCCTTCCTGGGTGCCCCTGAACTCTGCTTACCCCCGAGCCTGAGTAAGCACTAAGAAGTGAAATGTGCCCCGTTACCAGCTTATCCTGAGAATTAACTGACTACAGTGGACACTTTGCCTGTCACAGACTGCTGCTCCTTTCCCCTCGTGTGCCCAATTTCCCCTTGAAAGTTTTTACTAATCATTGCTTACCTTACCCTATCGAAGAAAAGAAAAGCCTTTTTCTCTTTGATATTGAGATGTTTGCTGAGATTTGAGAGTTCTCCCTATTGCAAAAGCCTTTATTCTGAGTCAAGACTCTCCTTGTCGAAGTTTGGATTTGTTTTGATTTGATACAACAAAACATCCTTGACCAAAAACTGTGCCTTGGTTAAGAACATTCACATGAAAAAGCATTACCAAAATTATTCAAAGTAATTACATAATCAGACTCTAGTTTAGAGGAAGTTGCTCCTGTCTATACTACTTATTTCTTAGTTCAAGCTCTTATTACACATTCTAAATTACTTTGACAGTTTCCCCATGGACTTCTTTATTGTGTCTATACTCCCTCTCTCTCTAGCTGCCATACTACCGCTTGCGTGATATGCCTGAATAACAATGCAATCACATCACTTCTTAATCAAATGATATTCTGACTGATGATTGATTTAATATCCACGATTAGAACTAGATCATAAGTGTTGAGTACAGAGTCTCTGGCCTATTGGTGTTTATATCCACTTTGGCTATCTCATTGCATGCTCATGATGTGGTCAAGAAATATCTGATAACTGAATGAATACAAATTTCTTTGGAATCTTGTTTCCTAAAACAGTAACACAAGAAAAAGTATCTATTTCTAATTATTTCTTTCCAAACTTTTAAAGAACTCCTCTATTTCCAATAGTCAAACTGTTTCTATACTAAGCTGCTATTACTTTTCCTTATAATTAAGGGACTTGGGAAATATTCATTGCAGGAATTTCTATCATCTTTTCCTCCCTTTGTCACTTCTGACATGAGGTTCAGTGATTCAGTTCTGTATTTTAGCCCACTTGGCTTTTCAGTTTGAATGCTATTGTCTCTCAGACTTAACGTAACAGAATTATCTTCTTCAGCATCCCCTACTTCAATCAAGCAAAACATATGCATTAAACAAAATTCCCTGAAGGAAACAAGAAAAACAAAAACAAAGAAACAGTCAAACAACAGCAGAGTGTTGTCTCTCTTCTGAAAGGCAAATGTGCCCGGCACTTTTGTTTGCTAATCTAATCCTGATGACTTGCATCCATTTCTTTTTTCTCATTTCCTGATTTGGTCTTTCATTCAGTCCATCATGAAATTGATTGATAGCCTTTCCTAGGCACTCTTTTTCATGTTTCTTGTTTCTTTTAAGTTTTTCTGATACCAACCTATTTCAGCCCTTCCACCCCTCTGCTTAAAAGGAGCCTACATATTTATCTCCTCAAAATAATATTTCTGATGTACCATTTCTTGATCAACTATCCTCAGCTATTACCTAATGCCTAGGGAGACAAGTGCAGACTCTTGGCCCTGTCATTAATGGCAATAGCGAATTCCATTGGAAGAAATACTTCACGTGCATTTAAAAGAATTGAAATCCTTGCAATTATTTTAAATTTGAATTCTAAGGCTGTCTTCTTTTATCTCCAAAAGTATTGCTTTATTTTGGTGGGAAATATTGAATCTTTCATAAAATTTGGAACATATAGTTTATTTTAGGTAAAATTGACTTTCTAAAACATGGATTGCTAATATTTCCTTATCTTGTTGTTGGTACAATATTAGAGCAGTGATCTCTATCCTAATTGCTCAAGGCAAAGCTTCTCAAAATTTGTACTGTTATAAACCACATAAGAACCTGTTAAAACGCAGATTCGTATTCAATAGTTCTGGATGTGGCTTCAGACTAAATTTCTGACAAGTTTCCATGGGGGCTTGCATGGCTGCCCCAAAGAGTACATTTAGAAGAATAAGTTTTAAACAACATCCAGGCACAGCCTGAGTGGCAGGGCAGCCTACAGTCACAGACAATGTTGATCAAGGGCTTTTATGTACTATGTGGTTTAATGGTCTCACCTATTGTACAGATGGTTAAGTACTATTACAACACCTGTTCTATCCATGAGAAAATTGAGATTTAAAAAACAAAAGAATAGCTCAAGGTCATGAAACTAGCAGTTGTCAGGATCACGACAGAAACACGGGTGTTCCTGTCCCCAAAGCTGAACCTCCTCACCATAGTAGGACAGAAGTATTCTTCTGGTAACATTTAGATCAATAAATACACCTCAGGAGAGCTACACCAGGCTACACATCTTAAACTGGGGCTGCTTTTGGTTTGATGACTTGCTTTGTTTTTTTCTTGCTCTAACTGTCACCATTGATCTGTCTGGGGAACATAAAATGTCAGCTGACCCAGCTTACCTCTGTAATCCTGTCCTGTGGTGCTGAGCAGCGTTCTAAGGATTTGGGTTTGGATTTGGAAAAGGATTGGGGTTATTTTTTGGAAATGGAGGATAGGCTGGATTTCCTTGATTTGGCAGAGATCGGTCATCCCTTCTCTGTATACAAACAAAAGCAAAGAGAACATGGCAGAAAATTGAGACAGCGACGGTGCAAATATTTCACAATCATTTCACTTAAAAAACTTAGATTGTTCAAGTTGGCAGGACCTTATATATATCATCTCCATGATTGTATTTCAAATAGTTGGTGAGATTTTCCCTTTTTTATGAGAAAGACGTTGAAAAGAGAAATGATAAAGAGTTTCCATTTTTATTAATGGTTGACAATTTGGTTGTTTTATAATACACGTGGAGCATTGATTATTGCCAACCACTCAAGAAAGGTTTATATATTCTTTATAATATTACCTCCAAGCTACTACATTGCCTGTCCTTGACTATTCCAGGATGGAACAATTTAATTCCAGCTTCGAGGGAATTGTTACTTGTCACTTTTGACTTATAAGGAGATTATTTCTTCTTAAAATTCCTACATTCCTTGATATTTACCTCTGATAACCCAAATAACCTTTAACTCTCCTTCTCATCATTTTATTTGGTGACATTTTAAATTGATCTCTTTACTACATTAGTAAGATCAATTTTTGGTAAGATCTTATCACATTAACATGACATGACAAAATAATATGAGATATCAAAGATACATTTCATTCAGAAAAATGTCAAATAAATGAAATGTTCTATCTTATTTAACACGGTCAGTTTCACCTAATGATTTCACCACCCTCCAAAAGAATCAGAAGGCGGAAATTTACCACACCAGATGTGTTTTTAGCAGCCTCTATGCTCCATTAGGCAAATGTTATTCTTAACAGAATCAGAATTTCAACGAATCGTTTAGTCAAGGCAATTCTTTGCCAGCAAAGACACTTAAGATCTGAGAGAATAATTGGCTTCTATAGGGTAGCATTATGAGTATCCACCTAAGTGCTGCTGGTACACAAGACATTGGGGTGCTTTATCCTTGTATCATAAATAAATAAACTCACTGTATACTTGAATCATTCATTCTATAGCTATATGTCAGAGATAAGTATTGGTTCTTATTATAGAATAAATACTCATGGAAGAAAACATGTTTATACTCCACCACATGATGAGAGGAATATTTACATGGTCTCCTCCTCTACGCCGATAATGACGTCTCTGTGAAAATAAAGAACAAATTAAAAATTGAATACATGTTCAATTTCTAGTTTTCTAGTAAGTGAAAGTGTCTTACCTCTTCAGATGATGAATCAGCTCCCTTGGAAAAAAGAAAAGAAGAAAATAGTTAACATCTTAATTTTATAACTCCAGAGTATAAAAATACACTTAGCTGCTACATTTACGATTAAATAAAATGGACACAAACTCTTGGGTTACTGATGCACTAAATTCGCTTCTTTTTTGTGTAATGAAATCTTTAAAATGAGTGAAGAGTAGGTTTTTGCTAGAAATAATTTGCTACTGTCAGATATCAATGCACTTTGTTTCAAATTTCTTCTGTGTGTGAAAGGGAAGAATATCCGTTACTGTGAAGGGAAGAGTGAAAAATGAAAAGTTAAACTTTGGATTTGCTCAAGATGATGGTTTTTATACGCAAACGTTTTGAGCAGCTCAAAAGCTACTTATATTCAAGTATTAGTTGTGCTAATAGAGTCTGATGTTATGTTTTTCTCAGTTCTTCCTAATTTTTATTTTTTTTCCAGTTCTATTCTTTCATAAAAACATAATGTAATAAAGTGGGATGTCAAAACCAACTTGTTTTGAAACATCTACTAGAACTTGTTGGATGAAATGAAATATTATTATTTTTTGATGTATTTCACAGTAACTAGACAAAGCATAACAAAGTGAAAAGAACCGTTATTTTTAACCAAAGAAGAAACAGAGGTGGGTGGAGAAGAGGAGGAGAAGGAGGGGGAAGAGGAAGGAGTTTCAGAGAAGTCAATTGTTTTGTCTGGACACACAGTAGTGAATGACAATACTAGTTGGGAGCTCCTGACATTTGGTAGGTCTAGAGATTTTGATATTTAAGTGTCTTTTATCAGCCTCTCAGTTTCACATCTTCGTGGAGCTCTCAAAAATTCTATTCTTAAATTAAGCTAATTACACTCATCTGTGTGTGAATACTCAAGATTTATCAATATCCTTGATAAACTTACATAGGTGAGTTCCAGTAAAATGTCCATATGAAAACATTAAACTTTATAAAGCCATGTACAGATAAATTCAAATATAGGCCAGAACCCAGGAAATAAGAGGAATGTTTTAGAGAATTGCTGAGAATATATTCTTCAAACTCTCTTGATATACTTACAATCATGGCAACCAAAAGAGCCAAGATAAAGGCAAATGCAAGGATCTTCATGTTTGGCTGAGTCCTGTGAAAGCATATATGAAAAATCAGTAGCACATTCATTCCTGGATGACAAATCAAGCATTTGTTAATCAAACTAAGCTCCAAAGCATTGTGAAACATACTAGAAATACGAAGACAACTGAAATCCGTTGCCTGACATCGTGGAACTTAGAGACTAGTGGGGGACATTGACAAATAAAGACAAATGCTCTGATATGGAAACACTAAAGTGCTATAAAAACACATAAAATGGATGTGCACATCTTAACGTGATGGAGAGAATGGAGGTATTAAAGAAAAGTAAGCTTGTGTTACACGATATGGGATGAATAAAGAGAGATGTTGGGAACCTTCAGAGAAACAGAAATGAGAGAAAAGATAGCACGTAGGAAGTAAAATAGTTCAGCTGTAAGAAGGACAAAAATGGAGCCAGGCTAACCACCTAGATGGTTGTGAGGTTATAGTGGCCTTATATAATGATATCAGGGGTAATAATTGAGGCGGAATTGAAAGAAATGTTTAGAAGTTGGAATGACAAGATGCAGGGACTGGTCTTATGGTAGAGTTAGTGAACATGAGCCAGGTTTCTGGCTCGAAAATTTTAGGTGGTGTAACCCTGGTGTTCGAAAATTAATGATACTGGGTAGAGAAAAATCAAACTGAAAAGAAGTTTCACAAGAAATGTTTGTAGATACTTTGAGAAGTCCAATTGGTAAAAATGATTTAATCTGCCAAATGACCTTATTCAAGAAAATTAACCTCCTCTGGGACTCCTTGATATGTTTTTGTAATTCTGTATCTGCAAGTGAACTCAGTTTGTTGCTGTTGAAAAAGAAGTAGTTGATGATTTATTTTTGACTTATAGGCATTGAAGAAAAGTATGTTGCAAACTGAAAGGTAAACAATGGATAAAGGCCTTTCTTCTTCCTGATCATTTTTGGCCACCAATTTTGGTAGAACATTCCAGTCTCATCTTTTGTCTAATTCTTCTGCTAAATGACTCTAAATCTGAAACATATGAAGCAAGACTCAGGACTGATGGTCTTTCGCTTGTTCCTTATCTGCTCATTTCGCCTCATTGGTTTAAATTCATCACTGTGGCATTAGACAAACTGTGAAAATTACATATTTCTTGGCAAAGTTTTTCTATCATTTACTACTTAAATATTCAGTCATATTATGGGACAAAAAAGGATGTAACTCTTAGTGTTGTTTATACTTGGAATTATATTGAAAGTGGTGACTTGAGGGAAATTCTAAGAGTTGTCTTTGGTAGATAGACAGACAGACAGATAGATAACATAAGGGCTGTGAGAAAATATTTCCCAAAGAACACAATGATAAAAGTTTGAAATTGTAAAAACTTTCTTTTTCTGACAGAATTGCAAAGAGAATGAAAATGTAAGTAAAATGAATTATTGAAACAAAATAATTATATGGTGTTAATTATGCAGAAAACCAGAAATGACTTTGAATGATGTAGAGGACCTGAATACCTTTGCAAAATGAATTACAGTGTCAATAAAGTAACTTTCAAAAAGGTTACTTAAACCTTGAATTAACACATACATTTGCAAAAAGAGAGCTTATGCAACTCAAGAGATCATTTTCTTATAAAATTTAAATTTCAACTTGAAGTTAAATGTAGAAGTAATTTTTTTTTTTTTGAGGAAGATTAGCCCTGAGCTAACATCTGCCACCAATCCTCCTCTTTTTGCCGAGGAAGACTGGCCCTGAGCTAACATCCGTGCCCATCTTCCTCTACTTTATATGTGGGGCGCCTACCACAGCATCGCTTTTGCCAAGCGGTGTCATGTCCACACCCAGGATCCGAACCGGCGAACCCTGGGCCGCCGAAGCAGAACGTGCGCAGTTAAACGCTGCGTTACTGGGCTGGCCCCAAAAAGTAATTATTAACAAAGTGGATATCATATATTTAGCCAAAAACAGAACTTCTAGGTGTCCCACCAAAGAAGAAGATAGAGCACATCTCCTCCATTTTCCACATCGTCCACTTTGTAAAATGATTGCTGTCAACTCAGAGGCATTGATAGCCTGAACTCACCTTCAGATTCCGCTATAAAATTATCATTTCTTTAAATTGTTTTTTCATGAGAAACTATCAATCAATAAAACACATTTTACAAATTTCTTTTCAACTTACTCTAGCAAACAAAATATTAGAAAAGACATCATATTAGATTGTACATGAAGATATTACCTTTCACCGAAGAGGAGACTCAAAAGTCAGAGAAGCTGAAACTCTGAAGCCCTAAGAAATGATGGGCTTTTCTAGAGGACTCACCTATTTAAACACACTGACGTCCTCCATTTGTTTTTCTCAATCACGTCAATTATGAGATCATATTATGGAACTGAAAATAATGCCCAAAATCTGTTCCCACAGTTCCCAAGAATAAACTTAACAGGGTGATTTTACAATAGAAGACTGTGAAGCAGTGATCAGGAACCAAATGGACCCAGCAAATGTTAATCCCAGTGTGATCTCGGCATGTGTGAATAAGACAAAAGGATAAGTTTGCAGGAGTAAATCAAGTGTAGAAATGAATTGAAATGGTAAAAATGCTTCCGTAGAACATCACCTAGTGTATTTCAACACGTGCATGCTTGAGATGGAACAAATCCATGTCAAAAGTTATATCATCTTCTTAAAATGTTCACTGTTGCCTAACAAATGGTGCAAATGGTCATGAAAAATGAGTCGTCATTTATTTCTAATGTGGGCCTACAGATTATTAAATTGTATGGTTATTCTATTGACTTTAAAATATTTTACATCTGAAAGTATATTCAAATGTTTGCAAAAATTTGGTAATCTTTTCAGTATTGCATGAGAAAATAATTCCTGTTTTTCAAATCAAATGACTATACAAGCTCAGTGCTATACATCTCCCGTAGTAATCAGATGCATATTTTTTGCAAGATACTTTACTTCCTCTGTGTCTTTAGGTGCTCATGTTCCTCAGTGGAACCCATGAATTGACACGATTATAATAGAAGGAAACATTTGGTCTCACTAAGTCCCTAGGCTAATGTAGACTAAAAACTGATCTCTTGGGGCTGGCCCCGTGGCCAAGTGGTTAAGTTCATGCGCTCTGCTGCAGGCGGCCCAGGGTTTCATTGGTTCCAATCCTGGGAGCGGACATGGCACTGCTCATCAAACCACGCTGAGGCAGCGTCCCACATGCCACAACTAGAAGGACGCACAACGAAGAATATACAACTATGTACCGGGGGGCTTTGGGGAGAAAAAAGAAAAAATAAAATCTTAAAAAAAAAAAGCTGACCTCTTTGCTACTGGTTGGATAACTCAATGCACTCATAACTGAATATCGCCAAATCATTTGCAAAGTTTAAATAAATTATATATCCTAGTCCATTGTTACTCAAAGTGTGCTATATTTGCGACCCTCAGAATCAGTATCTCCTGAGAATTTGTTGGAAATGCAAATACATATTGTCTCTCCCCAAACACGCATCAGGATCATGGAGGCACACCAGGAATCTCATTTGGACAATATCTCTACATGATTCTCTGTGGGCCATAAAGTTTAAGAAGCCACATCATAAAATCACAAATGTATTGCCTATAGACTTGATCCCATTAATAGGACTTAAGGTTTAATTTCGATTCAGGTGTTTTAAGGAAATATTTACTAAGTGAATCTTCTATGCTATATTTGAACATCCCATTAAAAATTACTCTTTTTTTCAGGGTCGTTTTCAAAATAATTAAAAGATTTACAATGCAAGTCAAGAATTAAAGTCAAATTCAATTTAAATGGTGCTTTTTGCTCTTTTTTCATTGATTTCTAAGCATCATAGACGTATAGTCTCTTTTCAAGTCCAAAACATACCCAATCTTCATAAAATCTGGGAAAATGGTACATATGTATAGTTTAGTAAGCATTGAAATAGTCTGATTTTGAAAAACAAACCTTGCTTTATTCATTTTGGAAATGTCAAATGATTTTCTTCTTTCCTTTCTTGTTTTTTTTATGTCTCTTTCCTCATTGACTTTCTTCCCTTCCTTTCTTCCCTCCATGGATTCACGGATTCATTTAGCCAATGTTACTAGAATCTATTTTAACAAATCTATGAAATTCATAGCCTAAGTTTAGAAAATGTGAACTAATGCTCCAAAGGCATAAGCTCACAATGACAACAAACACAAATTGCCAGTAATAAAACCTGACAGATGCTAACATACACATTTAAAACTTACAGTTAAACTTAACTTACCCAGATTTTAGCTTGGGACACCAAAACATAAGCATTATTCCACCCATCATTCTCAACGTCAACGCTTCAACGTCGTAGGAAATGTAGGGATTACGTATGACAGTGGGAAAGAAGAATAGTGGACTCTAAACACAAGGGCAACCTCCTTGTATTAATTATAGTTTCATCCTCCAGGAACAGAAGGTCATTTTAAAAGTTTGATGGACCAGAATATATCCTGATATTTTATAATTAAGCAAAACAGATATCTTATCCTCTATAAACAACCACCATACTGTTTGAACAATGTCAGGTCTTTCATTTACAAGGGAAAAATCAATAAGAGCTACTGCTGTTTCACAGCTGTGACCTTAAATTGGTGGCGTAAGGATGCAACCTGTGAATGGATATTAACGGTGATGTTTATGCTGGATGTTTTTCCTCCTTCTCCTCCTCCTCCTCTTTTTCTTCTTCCTCCTCCTCCCCTACCTTCAGTTCTCCTACAATGAAGGCATGGTATACAGTCAATGATGAAATCCGTGATGTTTATTTATTTCACTAAAAAGACATTTTGTGTTATATTCCTGTGTGAATTACTAAAATGAAATGTACGGCACCTGACCAGACATAGAACAAAAGATCACTGCCTACCAGATAACATGAATCCTCCTGGGGCATTGGGAATACAAAGTGACAATATCCTATTTCTGCCCTTCAGGGACTTACCCTATGTTATGGCATGAATGTTTGTGTCCCCACAAATTCATATGTTGAGGCCCTACCTACCGCCCAATGTGTTTATTAGGAGGTGTGGCCTTTAGGAAGCAATTAGGTTTAGATGAGGTCCCCCATAATGGGATTAGCGCCCCTCTAAGAAATGGAAGAGACACCAGAGCTTCCTCCCTCCCCCATGGGAAGATGTAGGAAGAAGGCAGCTCTGCAATCTAGCAAGAGGCCCCCCACCAAGAGCTCTGCTGGCACCCTGACCTTGGACTTCCCAGCCTCCAGAACTGTGACAAATAAATGTGTGCTGTTTAAGCCACTCAGTCTGTGGTACTTTGGTAGGGCAGCCGGAGCTGACTAAGAAATCTTGTAATTTATGAAACAGACATGGTTAATGCCACTGCAGATAGAAGAGTTCAGGACAGGGCTGAATCTCTGAGTCTAAATTAAGAAAAAGGTCCAAACTAGGAAAGGGCGAGAGGTATATGACCAAATACAGGAAAATGATTTGGTAATCACCATTGTATTTTATGTTTAGAAAACATTACAGGAATATTTGATTTCCCATAGAAGTGAGTGTAAGTAAATTTAAGCAAAAGCAGCAGCATAACACAATTTAAGGAGTTTCTAGGATTAGGATTTAGCAAGTAGGGCGCCTGAAACCAGAGGTTCACAGGAGTCATTTGAGTTGCTGCGAGTATATACTAAATGATAAATATGAAATCCTGAATTAGAAGAAAAGGAACTAAATTAAAAAGGAACATAGAAAATAAAAGGATATGGAAAGATCAAGGGCTTAGAGGTTTCTGCAGTCAAAGGAAAGATATCTTTCCTTCGCCCTTTCCTCCTTCCAAAATATAAATAAGATCATATCCTCTTCCAATAGCTTCCATCTGAAACCAAAGTTTAAACTTGACCCACATACTCTAATAACCTGCACATCCCTCTCTGTGACCTAGTTTCTTTGTCTTCATGTCTTGTTTCTTCTCTATCCCAGCTAGACTCCTTGAAGTTTCCTCAAAAACAACATATTTCTTTTGCAGTGAATTTGCACTTGCTATTCCTTCTTCTTGGAATTTTCTTCCTCCATGCTCACTCCCAATTTATTTATAAATTTTCTTCAGTGTCACTCTAACAGAGAAGATGTTCTTGACTGTCTTATTTAGAATTGTCTCTGTGCCCCTGCCCTGCCTTTTATTTCTTTAGTGCACTTATCACCATCTGAGAGATAATTGATTATTTGTTTACTTCTTGTCAGCCCCTCCCAACTGCAATGTGAGGTTTGTGAAGGCAGGGCTTTTGTCTCTTTTCTTCCCTGCTGTGTCTTCAGCACCAAGAACAGTGTTTAAATTCTAGCCACTCTATAAATAGTCACTGAATAAATATTTGTTGAATGGAAGTCATTGTTGACACCACTGATGGAGGGCATTAAACGGTTTATGTTCTCAGTGCAGGCCTACTGCTATGCAGTGACATCAGGGGATATCTTCTAGCCTCTATGGACTGAGATAGGAAATGTGAGGAACCTTGAGAAAGCTTAGGATAGATACTGTGGCAACAGAGCCAGGACCAAATCAGGGAAGTGTTACAATAAATAGTTCAGAGAATTCAGCAGAGGATGTGGATGATATATTTGAAGGATATGAAATATGATGAAATAAATTAGAATTAGATGACCTCAAAGAGACTCTCATATAAACTTGCTTCATGCTACCAAAACTGGAAAAGGAAGTTGTTAAAGGAATGGTTATGTCAGCTTAGTCAGTCAATATGGAAAACAAAAATAAAGACTACATACGTAAGATTGTGCTTGAAGTTAATTTCTTCTAGAAAGAAAAATGATGGGTTTCTATGAGTTAGAAACAGCAGTGAAAACAGATTAACAGTTAGAAATTACATCCATCTCTTCAAATATGAATTAGGAAGGCAAGTGTCATGAAAAACAGAGACTACATTGCATCATGGTCTTGTTTTATTCTGCATCATCTTTTTGACAATTCTCCCAAAATATGGTGGTAGTGAGATGTGATGTGAGGTGAGATGTGATATGAGAGATGAGAAAAATAAATGTAGAAGTTGGACTCTCCCCTCAAAGCTATTCAGAAAAAGAAAATAACAGATTAGCTATCTAAAATTTATACTCTAGTCTACCATCTCCTTAATTTAAATCTATATAAAAATGAGAATAATATTTTAAATTCATGTTATGGTGACATGGTTCAAGGTGTTTTATTTCATAGAATGTAGACCGAATGTCCTTCTGAAAAGAAATGAAATTGTAAATCACTGTTGGTTTAACTCTCAATTCAAGAGAAATCTATCTTCTACAGCAATGCCAGGATAGTGTTTTTTGGTATAAAAGCAAATAGTAGGTTAGAAAACACAATATTGTGACCAAAAGACTACAGAATTGAGAAAAGCAAGTGAAGGTAATGGGACATTAACCTCAACTCCTTTCAGAGACAACTTGCTTTGACAGTGTGGTTCTCAAATGGCCCAGGAGTCAGCCTTCCTGCCTGGGATCTCTTCACATAGGTCTACAGTTGGTACAGCAGAGAAAACATCACACTTTCACACTTAGGTATAAAAAACAACACTCATTCGGGGTGAGTAGGAAAATAACGAGATCATCAAAGATACCTTTTGTTCAGAAATACATTAAATAAATGAAATTTTCTCTTATCTAATATGGTCAGTTTAACCTAATGACTACATCACCCTCTGAAAGAATCAGAAGGTGGAAACTCACCACATCATATGTGTTTTTAGCAGCCTCTATGCTCCATTAGGCATATGCTCTCCTTAATGAATAAGAATTTAAACTATTCTTTAGTCAAGGCAATTCTTTACCTACAAAAAACACCTAAGACCTGAGAGAACAATTGGATTCTTTAGGGAGGCATTATGAGTTTCTATTTAAATGCTACTAGTACACAAGACTTTTGGGTCTTTACCAGTGTATCACAAATAAAATCAGTGTATACTTGAGTCATTCATTATACAGATATACGTCAGGGATAAAGTTTGGTTCTTATTATAGATTAAACAGTCAGAGAGGAAAACATGTTTGTATTCTACCACAGTATCAGTGAAATACTTACATGGTGTTTCCTCTTACGCCAACATTTCTGTTAAAATAAAGAACAGATTAAAAATTGAATGCATATTTAATTTCTCATTTTCTAGTAAGTGAAAGTGTCTTACCTCACCAGAATCAGCACCCTTGGAAAAAAGAAAAGAAGAAAATAGTTAACATCTTAATTTTATGACTGCAGAGTGTAAAAATGAACTTAGCTACTTTGTTTAAAGCACATGATTAAACAAAACGCAAGCGAAGTCTTGAGTTACAGATCCACTAAACTAGTTTCTTTTTTGAATAATGATGTCTTTCAAATGAGTTAAGAGTGGGCTTTTGCTATGAATAATTTGGTACATTCAAATGTCAATTCACTTTGGTTTGTATTTCTTTTATGTGTGAAAGGGAGGAAAATCCATCACTGTAAAAAGAAGAGTGAAAAATGAAAAGTTAAACTTTGGATTTGCTCAATGCAATGGTTTTCGAATGACTATGTTTGAAGTAGCTCAAAAGCTATTTACATTCAAGTATTTGTTATGCTGATAGGGTCTGCTATTTTGTTTTTCTCTGTTCTCCTTGATTTTTATGCTTTCCATTTCTATCCTTTTATAAAAAAGTAATATGATAAACTGGGTTGTCATAACTAATTTATTTTTGAAACATCCACTAGAACTTGTTGGATGAATTGAAGTATTATTATTTCTTGATGAATTTCTCAGTAACTAGACACAGAGTATACCAAAGTGAAAGGAACCATTAATTTTAACAGAAGAAGAAATAAAAGAGAGTGGAGAAGAGCAGGAGGAAGAAGAGGAAGGAATTTTAGAGCGGTCAAGCGTTTTGCCTGGACGCACAGTAGTGAACGACGATACTAGTAGGGAACTCTTGACATTTGGTAGGTCTAGAGCTTTTAATAATTTATTGTCTTTTATCAGCCTCTCAGTTCTACAACTTTACTGAGCTCTTTTAAGAATCTTGTTCTGGGGGCTGGCCTGCTGGCACAGCGGTTAAGTTAGCACATTTCACTTTGGCGACCTGGAGTTCACCGGTTCAGATCCTGGGTGAGGACATGGCACCACTTGGCAAGCCATGCTGTGGCAGGCATCCCACATGTAAAGTAGAGGAAGATGGGCATGGATGTTAGCTCAGGGCCAGTCTTCCTCAGCAAAAGAGGAGGATTGGCAGCAGATATTAGCTCAGGGCTAATTTTCCTCAAAAAAAAAAAAAGAATTTTATTCTTAAATTAGGCTAATTACACTTGAGTGTCTGTGTGTGTTTAGAGTGTGTGTGTGTATACTCAAGATTTATCTAAGTCCTTAAAAAGCTTATATAAGTGAATTCAAGGAAAATGACCATATAAAACCATTAAAATTTATAAAGCCATGTTGAGCTAAATACAAATATAGGCAGAACCCAGGAAATAAGAGAGATGTTTTGGAGAAATATTGAGAACATATGCTTCAAACTTTCCTGATATTCTTACAATCATGGTAACCAGGAGAGCCATGATAAAGGCAAATGCAAGGATCTTCACGTTTGGGTGAGTCCTGTGAAAGCATATATGAAAAATCAGTAGTAAATTCGTTCCTGTATGACAAATCAAACATCTGTTAATCAAACTAGGCTCCAAGCATTGTGAAACATACTAGAAATACAAAGACAACTGAAACACGTTGCCTGACATCATGGAACTTAGAGACTAGTGGGGGACATTGATAAGTAAAGGTAAGTGCTTTGATATGGAAATTCTAAAATGTTAAAAAAACAAACAAAATAGACATCTTACACAAATCAAGACAATGGGACTATTAAAGTAAAGAAAGGCTAACGCTAGTGTTAGATGATCTAGAATAAGTAAAGAGATATATTGGGACCCTGTAAAGAAACAAAAATGAGAGTGAGGATCACATGTAGGAAGTGAAGTAGTTCAGCATGTAAGAAGGAGAAAAATGGAGCCAGGCTGACCACTTAGACGGTTATGATTATACAGGCCTTACATAAAGACATTTACGGTAATAATTAAGGCAGAACTAAAAGAAATGTTTAGAAGGTAGAATGACAAGCAATAGGGACTGGTTTTATAATAGAGTTAGTGTAAATGATCCTGGTTTCAAGCTTGAAAATTGTGTAGATAGTATAACTGTGGTATTCAAAATTAATGATACTGGGTAGAGAAAAATCAAATTGAAAAGAAGTTTCACAGAAAATATTTGTAGATGCTTTGATAAAGTGAATTGGTAAAAATGATTTAATCTTCCAAAGGATCTTATTCAGCAAAATTAACCTACTCTGGGAATCTTTGATATGTCTTTGTAATTCTGTATATGCAAGTGAACCCAATTCCGTTGCTGTTGAAAAAGAAGTTAAGCAGATTACTTATTTCTGAATTATAGACATCTAAATGAAAATATTTTACAAACCATAAGGTAAATAATGGGTTTTTTCTTTTCTCTTGATCATTTTAGCCATCAGCTTAGATACAACATTACAGTAACATTGTCTAATGACAGAAGAAACTATTCTTCTACTAACTTACTCTAAACCTCTAACACATGAAGCAGAAGTCAGAACTGATGGCACTTCCTTTGTTTCTCATCTGCTGCTTTTCCCTCATTGGTTTAAACTCAGCACTGTGGCATTAGAAAAACTGTGAAAATTATATATCTCTTGACGAAATTTTTGTATCATCTACTAGTTGAATCAAATAGCCAGCCATGTTATGACACAAAAAAGGATGCAACTTTCATTGTTTTTATGCCTAGAATTTTATTGAAAGTAGAGTTGTTGAAGGAAATTCACAGAAAGTGGTCTTCTATAGATAGAGAGAGAGAGATAACTTCAGGGCTTTGAGAAAATATTTCCCAAAGAACACAATGATAAAATTTTAACACAGAAAAACCTTTATGTGCAGCCAAATCAGAAACGAAATGAAAATGTGTGAAATGAAATGAATTATTGAAACAAAATAGTCTCTTACACAGTGTTAATTATGCAGAAAATCAAAAACAATTTTGAATTATGAAAAGGTTTGGAAAATGAATTAGATGACAATAAAGGAATTTGAAAAAAGTTAGTTGTGGGGCTGGCCCAGTGGCCCAGCAGTTAAGTGTGCACGTTTGCTTCTCGGCGGCCCCGGGTTCCCTCGATCGGATCCTGGGTGCCGACATGGCACCGCTTGGCAAAAAGCCATGCTGTGGTAGGCGTCCCATGTATAAAATAGAGGAAGATTGACATGGATGTTAGCTCAGGGCCAATATTCCTCAGCAAAAAGAGGAGGATTGGCAGTAGTTAGCTCAGGGCTAATCTTCCTCAAAAGAAAAGAAAAGAAAAGAAAAAGGTTACTTAAACCTTGGAAATAATACATATATTTGCAAAAAGAGAGCTTATGCTACTCAAGAGATCATTTTCTTATACAGTTTAAACTTCAGCTTGAAGTTAAAGGTAAAAGTAATTATTAACAATGTGGATATAATATATTTAGTCAAAAAATAAAAAGGCTTCTAGGTATCCCACGAACAAAGAAGATGGAACACATCTCCTCCATTTTACACATCATTCACTTTGTAAAATGATTGCTGTCAATTCAGAGGCATTGAGATCGTGAACTCACCTTCAGATTCTGACATAGAGTTATCATTGCTTTAAAGCGTTTCTTTATGAGAAATTATCAATCAATAATATACATTTTATAAATTTTTTCAACTTACTCTAGCAAACAAAAGATTAGAATAAGACATCATGTTAGATTGTATATGAATATAGTACCTTTTACCAAAGATGAGACTTGAGTCAAAGAAGCTGAAATTCTGAATTCCTCAGAAACGATGTGCTTTTCCAGAAGACTCATCTGTTTAAACACACTGAAATCCTCCATTTGTTTATCTAAATCATGTTGACTATGACATCACATTATGGAACTGGAAATAATGCCCAAAATCTGTCCCCACAGATACTAGTGAACTTAACAGGGTGATTTTACAATAGAAGATTGTGAAGCAGTGATCAGGAACCAAATGGACCCGCAAATGTTAATCCCAGTGTTAGTCTCGGCATGTGTGAATAAGACAAAGGGAAAAGTTTACAGGAGTAAATCAAGTATAGAAATGAATTGAAATGGTAAACATATTTCCGTAGAAGGCCATCTAATCTATTTCAACAATTGTGTGTACAACATGGAACAAATCTATGTTAAAAATGATATGTCTTATGAAAATGTGCCCTGTTGCCTAACATATGGTAACATCTGGCATAATGAAATGAGCCGTGATTTATTTCAAATGTGTTTCCTACAAATTATTAAATTGCACATTTATTCTATTGACTTTAGAGTATACTAACTCTGATAGGATATTCAAATGTTTGCAAAAATTTGGTAACACTTTAGGTATTGTGTGATAAAATAATTCTTATTTTTAAAGTCAAATGACCACAGGAGCTCCATACTATATATCTCACATAGCAACTAGATGCATATGCTTTGGAATTTGTTTTACTTCTTCTGAGTCTTTAGGGGTTCCTGTTCCTCAAGGGAAGCTATGTGTTGGCATGATTATACTAGTCAGAGGGAAAAATTAGGTTTCACCAAGTCTCTAGGCTAAGGTGGATAAAAATGGTCCTCTTTGCTGTTGGGTGGATGATTCAGTATATTCAGAATTGAATATCATAAAATGATTTGTAAAATTTAAGTAAATTGTGTATCCAAGTCCATTGTTACTCAAAGTGTAGTATATGGGACCATCAGAATCAGCATCACCTGAGACTTTGTTGGAGATGCAAATACATAGGCCGTCTTTCCAGACATGTTGAATCAGGGTCTTGGAAGAGCACTAGGAATCTCATTTTAACAATATCTCAGGAGATTCCTGTGTACCGTAAAGTTTAAGAAGTCACATAATAGTCTCATAAATGTATTATTTGTCTGTAGACAAATAATAAAACTTCCCAGCCTCCAGAACTGTGAAAAATAAATATCTGCTGTTTGAGCCACCCAATGTCTGGTACTTCGTTAGAGCAGGGTTAGTTGACTAAGACGTCTTTTACTTTGTGAAACAAACAAGGTTAAAGGCAACTGCAGAGAGAAGAGCCTAGGAAACGGCTGAATCTATGCATCTAAATTTAGAAAATGTTCAGATTATAGTTGAAGATATAGGAGAAATCATCTTCTCGATTTTAATCAAAATTGTGAAAATTGAAGAGATAATATAGGAGAAAAAATACAGAGTCAGAAGAGGAGTAAGCTGAGGACAGAACCCTTAGAGAAGACCAATGTAATGTGTGAGAGAAAATGGAGAAGTCCACAAAAATCTCCTGGAAGGAAAAGAATAACAGAAGACAGGAGAGTTTCCAGGCAATTGGTGAATTGTGGAAGCCAAGGGGATCAGATTTCAAGAAGGAAGTTTAATCATCATGAACAAAGGTAACAATGACCTTGGAGGTTGCTTAATCTCTTTAAACTACAATTTTCTTATCTGGAATAGTTATCCCAATAATTGGGACTGGATTAAATGAGAATGTACATAAATCACATTGCAAATAGGAGTTGTTCAAATATAAACATTAAGGATTATAAATTTTAATTTTTGTGATCATAATCTTCATTAGAAAGAACATCTTCATTTAAAAAATTCTCTAAGGATAAAGGAGGAAATGAAGATCAAAGTACAGTGATGAAATATCTTTGGAAAATATGAGCATTACCTGAACCTGTAAGAATGGAGGGTGAAAGTTAGAAATCTGATCAGGCAAAAATCAATTTACAGAAGAGTGAGGGTGGGAAGTTGAAGGCAGTTATGCCAAATGAACTCAATTTTCATTATGAAATAGATAATCATTTTCCAGAATTGACTCACAGGTAGGATGATTTAGGTGCTTCAAAAAATTAATGATATATGTTGAAGGGAAAAGGTGAGAGGTATATGACCAAATGCAAGGGAAATATTTGGTAAACAGTGTTTTATTCTATGTTTGGAAAACATAAAAGGAATATTTTTTCCTTTTGAATTGAGTATCCTTGATGGGGCTGCAGTATAAGGAAATTTAAGGACTTCCCAGGAGTGAGATTTTAGCAAGTAGGGCTCCTCAAAACCAGAGGTTCACAGGAGTTATTTGAGTTATTGCAGGCATGTAGTAAATGATGAATATGAAATGCTAGATTAGAAGAAATGAACTAATTGAAAAGGAACAGAGGAAATAACAGGAAATGGGAAGATCCAGGGCCTAGAGTTTTCTGTAAAATCAATGTAAAAGTATCTCTGTTCCAACTTTTGCCTCTTTCCAAAATATAAATAAGATTGTATCCTCTTCAAATGGCTTCCATCTCAAACCAAAGTCTAAACCTAACGTAGACGCTCTAATAGCCTGCACTCCCCTTTCTCTGTGACCTGGTTTCTTTATATTCACTTCTTGCCTTCTTCTCTCTCTAGGCTGGTCTCCTTGAAGTTTCCTCAAACACAAGAAACGCATTTCTTTTGATGTAAATTTGCACTTGCTATTTCTTCTATTTGTAACTTTCTTCCCCCATGCCCTCTCCCATACTTATTTATAACTTTTCTTCAATGTTACTGTACCAGAGAAGATGTTGTTGACTCTCCTATTTAGAATTGCCACGGTGACCCTGCCCTGCCTTTTATTTCTTTAGAGCACTTATCATCACTTGAAGGATTATGGATTATGAGCCTACTTCTTGTCTGTTCCTCCCAACTGCAATCTAATGTTCATGAAGGCAGGGCTTTTGACTCTTTTTCTTCCTTGCTACGCCTTCAGCACCTAGGACAGTGCTTGAGGGCTAGCCACTCAATAAACAAACACTGAATAAATATTTGAGAATGGAGTTCACCGTTGACACCGCTATTGAAGGCATCAAAAGATTTATGTTCTCAGTGCCTGCCTACTGCTATGGAGTGACATTAGGGGTTAACTTTGGCCTCTATGGACTAATATAGGAAATGTGAGGACCCTGGTGAAGTTAGATACTTTAGGATAGATACTGTGGTAAATGGAGCCAGGGACAATTCAGGCAAATGCCAGAATAAATAGTTCAGAGAACCCAGCTGAAGCTATGTACTATATATTTGGAGGATATGAAATACAATAAAATAAGTTAGAATTAGTTGACTTCAAAGATACTCTCATAGAAGGTTGCTTCAATGCTACTCAAACTGGGAAAAGGAAGCAGTTAAAGGAATGGTTATGCCAGCTTAGTCTGTCAATATGAAAAATAGAAATTAAGACTATAAACATAAGGTTGTGATTGAAATTTATTTCTTTAAGAAAGAAAAAAATGAGTTTCCATGAGTTAGAAACAGCAGTGTAAACAGATCAACAGTTAGAAATTACAACCATCTCCTCAAACATCAATCAGGAAGGCAAGTATCACAAAACACAGTGACTACATTGCATCATGGTCTTCGTTTTTTCTGCACTGTCCTTTTGCTAAATTTACCAAAATATGCGGTAGTGAGGTGTGATATGAGAGATGAGAAAATATATGTTTCATTTGGACTTTACACTCCATCCTATTCAGAAAAAGGAAATAACAGATGAGTTCTAAAATTTATGCTCTATTTTACCATCTCCTTAATTTAAACCTATATAAAAATGAGAATAATATTTTAAATTCATGTTATGATGACATGGGTCAAGGTGTTTTACTTCAATGGAAGGTGAACTGAATGTCTCCCTGAAAAGAAATGAAACAAAAAATAAGTGTTGTTTTAACTCATTTGAAGAGAAATCTATCTTCTACAGCAATGCCAGGACAGTATTTTTTGGTATAAAATCAAATAGTACCTTACAAAACACAAAATTGTGATCAAAAGACTACAGAATTGAGAAAAGCAAATGAAGGTGATGGAACATTAACATTAACTCTTTTCAGAGAGATCCTGCTTTGACAGTGTGGTTCTCAAATGGCCCAGGAGTCAGCTTTCCTGCCTGGGATCCCTTCACACAGGTCTACGGTTGGTACAGCAGAGAAAACATCACACCTTTACACTCAAATATAAAAAACAACACTCATTCTGGGTGAGTGGGAAAATCAGTAATGTTTACTGGAATAAGATATACCTTGTCAAATAAAAAATGAACAGGACAATAAATATGTTTTACTTGACTTGGAATGATGTCCACCTTCTACACCACCCATATTTCTGCAAAATAAATAACTCTGGCAATATTAAAAAAACAATTTTAAATTCTTATGTATATAAAAATGTTATGACTTACTTCCTGAGAGAAGTTGGCAGATTCCTTAGGGGAAAAATTTTTTTTTGATGACTTACTTTCTCACATTATTTTCCATATATATACAAAAGAAGCATAGAACCACAATCATATGAAAACTCCGGGTGAGATATGTTGCCTCTAGCTGAATTATAGTGTAAGTATGACCATAGTGTAAAGTCAATTTTTTTTAACATCATACAGTCAAATTTTCTCTAGGTAACTAACTCATTATATTCCACATAGCTGAGTCATTATCTTCTCAAACTCGGCTAAATAGAGAGAATTACAGCTCTTTGCAAAAATCAACATCAACTATGGGAGGAAATTCTTTACTTTTCCTCAGATTACTTTCCTCCTTTTTAGAGATAAAGTAAGCAGCAGGGAAGGGAGGCCAATTCTTCAGCGATATTGAATTAGCTCTTTAATGGAAGCAGAAAGCCCTGTCTTGTTTCAGAGTTCACTTTGTCTCTGTTCACAAGGTATATTTAACATCATGGCCATGGTGACAACATTACTGTTGTTCAGTGACATCTAGAACAGTAAAGAGGAATTTTCTGAAGATTCTGCCAGTGAGCAAAACCAATCTGTGCCTTCAAATGTATGTGTTGTTGGTGGGCCTTCCCCAAACTTGCTGTATTCTACGACAGTTGAGGGTTGAGTCGCACAGAATGCAATCTCTCTTACTAGGTGCCAGGATATCATATTCCTAATAAAGTTCTTTACCTCAGTGGAGGAAGAGAGCTGTATGTTCTTCCAGATAGAAATGAAAAAGACTATATTTTCATTTTTAGTTTCACCCATAAAACCAAACGGTATCTTGTTTTTTTCCATTTAGTGAGAAAACCTTCACAATACTTTACTGGGGGGAAAATTAGTAATTTTGCAGCCTTCTACAATGTAAACATTAAAAATTTTGTGTTTGGAGTAAATCCTATTCCCCTTAATACATTTCCTACCTTTTGCAATTGCTTGGGCTCTTGGATTTTTAATAAAGTCAATGAATTTGTCAAATATTTTAAATATAGAATGGTTTGTATGTAAACCTACCATAAGATACTGAACTATTTTGGGTATCATATTTAGATCTTCAGGGGAATAATATGTTTCATCTTGTTTTATATTTTATGTTGTAATTAAGAACATTTAGCAAGTGTCTCCTCACCTACCAAAGTCAGAATTGAAGGCTGAAGTAATTTTCTTATTGTGAATACTTGATATACAAATCCATCATTATCCTTAAGTTCTTAGAAAGTGATGGCAAAAGCAGTTTGTAGTTCTCATTATCTTACAACTGCTAACGGCTTCATCTTTTTCTAAGCTGAGTAAAAAGATTTCATGAAAAGAAATGATGGAGTCAAACTCTTGGAAGGAAAACAAAGTAAAGAATGGTTGAAGGATAACAGAGGGAAAGGAAGAGTCAACCAACTGATTGATGTGAATGATTAATTACTCAGATTTTTTCTTTTTACCCAAATTGTTTATATATGGAGTGCAAATCCCACATTTTAATTTTGAAATTATCTACAATTTTAAGACGGTATCAAAGCCCTTCAAAATGTATGCATCAGATACTGAATGTAGCGAAGGCTTTCAGCACCAAAATACATTGTGAGGAGAGGGAGTGAGCAGTTGAGGTGGGAGAAGGGAAGGGTGTGCCCTGTAGGTTAAGGAACAAACTATGAGATATTCCTATAATATTCTGCAAGATGATAATGAATATGATGCTTTATTACATTTTTATAGTGTTGTTTTAATGTATAAAGCATTTTGGTATTTCTTATCTAGTTAAATACTCAAAATTTGTATGAGTACCGTTATGAGTTCCTCACATCTAGGGAAAATAAAGCTCAGACAAACTGAGGTATTTTCACTAGGCCACAGAACTAGTAAATTGCACGGTTCCAACTCACAGTCAGACATTCTGAATGCAAGTTCAGATCTTTGTCACATATTGTTTTCTTGTGTCTAACCATCACGGATTCTGGACCATTGTTATTAAGTATGGTGAAATGCTGCCATTGTTCTAACAAACCATGATGTACCTGGGCCCCTTATCTACCCTGCCAAAGGAATGTGAGCTCTCAAGCGAATTCAAACATAGGGTATAATGCCTGCTTTTCCATATCTAGTTAGAACCGCAACTCCAATACAACAGTGAGGGCATCTCAAAACCTCTGTGATATTATAGCACTTTCACATTCTGGAGAAGAAAGGGTTAGTGCTGTCTGTAATTGCTGTTCAATAGCTCAGAGCCACAGAGTTTGAACATAATCAGTGTTGTTCACCCCCTATCCTCTGCACATAGTAAAATGTCCTGAGATTTTCTCTTTGAATAAGGATGGAGATGGTTAAAAGTCCCATTATACTTGCATGTTTAGCATCTGCAACAGCCAGAAGGCAGGCAAGGAAAAGGAATTTCATGTTTACTTAGTCCTGTGAACGTAGATAGAGAAAATCAGTAATGCATTTCCTCCTTTCAAATTATATTTTTTTGCATTTGTGTATCTTTTTCACAGATAATGAGTAAAGGGAAATGAAATATATGAAGACATGATAAAAAAATCACTATTTTACGGATGAAGAGTTTCCTGAATTTCTAAAATCTTCATTTTGAATGTCCTCCCATTAAAAAGTAAGATCTTGGCATGTAATAATAAAATAAAACCAACATAATAAACTGTTTCGTTTCTATATGTCAATTCTATCAAGAAAAACCTGATAAAGAATGATAAATAAGTCTTGTGCTAATTAGTAGAAACATTCTCAAAAATATCTTTATTTTAGTGTCTTTAAAAATACTATTTGTATCTTTTGGCTAAATATTATTTGGTTGTACATATATTTTTCATAGGTAAGAATGCACAAGACAAAACATATATGAAAATATTACCTTCTTTCCTAAAAGGAAGACAAGAAATCCAGGGAGTGATGCTCTGAGATGGGTTATCTCAGCACTATTTAAACGTTGTTTCTCCATGATATGGTAACTCTGTGGTTTAAAATACCACTAACCCATCTGAATTCTAAGATGTAACTATTATTACATATTGTTTTATGCTCAATGTTTGTGTTCTCTGTATTCTGGGGAATGGGTCATTTTGGACAGCTGGTGTTCTCTTTAGCCTAAAAATTAACTTTTAAGCATAAAGATGTTAAAAAAATCACTAACCATCTTGTAGAGAAAGAATTTTAAAATTTACCACACATTACTAAACTCTGAAATACTAAAGAAAATATTCTTAAAATGATGGCTTAAAAGTAGTTTTAAGGAAGGTCAATTATTGCATATTTTATTTACAGTCATTGACTAATTTAAAGTGGTTTGTCACATAGGATTGGTTTCCTAAAATTGCTATTTTTTTACTGTTTCTGATTTGTATGTCTTTTCAACCACATTGTTGTGCCCATCGATTTTTATGACTGCCTATCAGTCATATTGTTTTGTATGAATCTATTATAAAACGTTGTCTCCTGAGGGCAAGAAATCTATCTTTGTCATTTGTGCATCCCCATCAACCGGCCTGGAGCTTGATACCCATGCTTTTTCATTCCTCTAACTCTCCGGAGAAGCTCTGAATCAATCATTTGTCTTGGGTAGGTCTTCCCTTAATGCCTCCTCTAAGCCCATTATCCTATTTTTCCCCTTTTCTCTCTACATCTTTACTTGATTTCCACCGGTCTTCCTTTAGCTTAGACAGGCCATCAGTTTTCTCTGAGCCTACGTTCTGCAAATACTACCTCATAATTCTCAATTCCTTGAGCTACATCATCACTTTTCTCCTACCTTTTACCTTGAAATATGTAGGAAAACAAACAACCAAAAAGACACATATTTGTGGATTCTGTTCCATAACTTCTTCATTCACCTGACATTCGCCTCATTCATGTCACTATCATTTTATTGAATAATTGTAGTTTGTTTCCTAATTGGTCTTTCTACTTCTAACCTGACATTTTTCTAGGTCATTATCCATATTATTCTCAGAAGTATATTGCAAAAACAGATGTGAGAAGTCATTTCACTGCAAAAAAATATTTTTATGGCCTCATATAATATACTGAATAATATCCACGGTATTAACAGAGCATTCAAGGCTATTTCATATCTTTCCTGGAAGATATATCTAGCCTCACCTCTTACCTCTCCTTATGCCTCCTCCATTTCCTGAAAACATAATTTTACGTCTTTATGACTTTCCTATAGACCTCTGACAGAGAATGCCCTCCCTTCACATTCTCTAACAAACTCCTATATATTTTAAAAGACAGAGTTGAAATTTGAACATTTCTGTGAAAATATCTTCCAAGCCTCGGATAGGTATAGTAATTGCTTGTTTGATGTGTTCATTAACAGAGTATTTACATTGATGCTATATTTTAGTTAATAACATAGATTTATTCATTCATTCACTCATTCAACAGTTATTTAAAATATTTAAATAAACATACATAAATTTATTACAAAAACAATTTAAACTAAACTAGAGGCATTATACTAGACTCTTGGCATATAGCCCTCACGAAACTAACATTCTTTTTAAGGGATACAGATTTAAAAGTGTGCAGGGTTCTAGAAACACAAATAATTGGAGATAGGTAGCAAAAAAATCAGAATTTAAAAGTGTAAAGTGTATGGTATTTAGATGATAATATATGCTAAGAAGAAAATTAGGTAAAGAAAGTGGGGTAGGAAATGTCAGGAGGAGTGTTGGATAATTCGGCCAGGAAAAGCCTCAAGAAAAAAGTGAGCAAAGACTTAAGGAGGAGAAGAGAGGAGAGTGGTTCCTGTGTTTATCTAAGGAGAAAATTCCAGACTGAGGAAGCAGCAAGTGGAAAGCTCTCAGGTGGCAGCTGACTTTGTGTGCTCAAAGAATAGCAAAGAGCCCAGCAGGATAAGAGCAAGAACAAGATGGAGAGTTTAGAACATGCAGTCAGAGAAGCATCAAGGAGCCTGAGGAAGTAAGGTATTTTAGGTTATTTTAATGGCTTTGGGTTTTAATCTGGGAGTGACAGGAAACCAGTGGAAGATTGTATGTAACGGAGTGAGAAACCATGAATTGCATTTAAGAGTGTCCCTCTGACTTTTCATTTACAAATAGCTTGAAGGGAAGAAGCAGTGAAATCAGTTAAGAGGGCTACTGCCAGAATCCAAGGAAAATATAATGGTGGCCTGAACTATAGATGTAGCAATAAGCTAGTGAAAGTGTCAGATTCTGGATATTGTTTGAAAATAGAGCCAAAGGGATCTGCTAATGGATTAGATGTGGGGTGTGAGAAAAAAGGAGACGAGTCAAGGATGACTACATAGTTTTTGGCCTGAGGAATGATGATGGAAAGTCAATTGTAATGGAAAGCTTATAAGAGCAGAAAGTTTTTTGCAGAAGATCAAGAGCTCGGGTTTAGATATGTTAACTTGGACATTTTCTGTTAAGACATTCAAGGAGATAGGTGATTAAACTGTTGGATATGCAAGCCTGAAATTTAGGGGAGAGGTTTTGCTTGCAGCTAAATTTGACAGACATAAGTTGATGATAATTAAAAACATGAGCCTGGATTAAGTTCAACAGAGAAGTGAGAATAGAAAGAAAAGAGAAGCCCAAGAACTGATCCTTAGGACACTTTTCCATCCTATGTCCTGTAAATGAGGAGGAACTATCAGTGAGTCTGAGAAAAACTGACCAAAAAGATAGAAGAATGAAGAGAGGGTAGCAGCAGGGGGTCAAACAAAGAAAGTGTCACAAATGTTAAATGTTTCTGTTAACACAAGTGAGAGGAAGACTTAGAAATGTCTATTTGATTTAGAAAAACAAATGTCAATTTTGACCTTGCTAAGAGTTGTTACACGAAAAAAAAACAAGAGAAGAGAAACTGGGGATATCAACTATGGATACCTTTTGATAAAGTTATTTCTCCTACCCCTGCAAACAGTAGGAGAGAAATGGAGTAGTGTCACCAAGAGAATGGGATCAAAGGAGTATGCTTTTTAAGATGGGAGAAATTACAGAAGGTTGACGAGAAGGATGTGTTAAGGAAGGGAAAATGGTGATGCCGTGCAATTTCCTTGAGTTGGCAGGAGGCGATGGTTTCTAAAGCACAAGTGTAGTGTTTGGCTTTGCTGAGAGCAGGAATAACTCCTGCAGAGTAAGAGACAAAGACTATGGGAAAATAAATAGATGGGGGAGTCATGAGGTGAGGCAAACTTCTAAAATCTCTTTTCTGATTGTTTCTATTTTCTCAGTAAAATAGGAAGCAAAGTCATCTGCTGTTGAATATGAAGATGGAGAAGTGGTATTGCTGCTTTGAGTATTAAATAATGGTCTAGAAAAATGGGAATAAGTATAGAATATGACTGCTAGGCTTCATTTTAAACTGAGAACAATTGTCATGGTTAAGTATTTTTTCTAAGCTATATTCACAGAGGCAGAAAGTAGAATTTGCTTTAACTTGGCAGATGATTTAGTTAAGCTAGTATAGTAAAATCAGAGACAAGTACACAATTTGAGTATATATGTAAAGGTGTGACAATATGATTACCATGAAGTTCGAAATGGGAAAAGAACACGTAGACATAAGGAGTTTAAGGGGCGCTGAAAAATTGTTAGGTTCATTGGAAGATCCTAGGTTCCGATGGAATCAACTTTTTACTTCAGATATTAAAAAGGGTTTATTCAGTGGATAGGAAATGGTATAGGAGAGTAGGAAGGATGAAAATAAGATTATGGAATGATGAAGCTACTTACATGACAAAGTCTATTTGTCCTTCCACATTTGTGATCTGCTCATTAGCATGAACCATGTCATCTTCATCTCTGTATCATTGTGTGACCTTTTGTATCATGTAGCAGCATGGTGCTAAATCTGGGATGATTTTGCCCACCTCAGGGGACATTTGAGAATTTCTTGAGACATTTTTGGTTCTAATAGCTGAGTGGTTGGTGTTATTGGCATTTTATAGGTAGAGGTCAGGGACGCTGCTAAACATACTACAATACACAGGACAGCCACTACAACAGAAAATTGCCCTGCCCCACACGTCCATAGTACAAAGGTTGAGAAACCTTGGTCTATCGTAGAGTGTGTTAATTAACAAATGCATCTTGAAGTTGAGTGAAATTTTATGATTCTATGTAAAATAGGAGTAATTACGATTAAGAATCTGTCCTATGAATCAGCACCTTTATGGCTCCATGATGGCCTTCTGCTTAGAGAACATTTTTCTTAATCTATGATTCTTGATTAACTTTACAAATTAATTTTAACAAATACATTTCAGATAAATAAGATGTTATTTTATTATATTTGAATAATCTTGTTGTGAGAATTAAAATACTCCATCTATACGAATAAGGCTAAGATATTTATCTTTAATAATTTGTCAGAGTTAATCAATGATATGTTATATTCTTCATAAACCTGGATCATTATACAAATCTACACTATTTGTTTATTTTATTTTCCTATTTACCCCCATGTTTTGAAAGTTGTTAAACAATGCCTTAAATATTACTCAGGAAATAGAGGTTTTTTAGTACAAGCTCCATTTATAAATAGCTGTAGCATCCTAAGCAAATATTGCAAATTCTCAGGACTTCATCTCTAAAAGATCTTTAAAGCATATGGATGAGATCTAGAGTCTCTTCCAATTCTTATTTTCTGAACATTGTTTGGTCCCTTTATTGTACTCTTTATCCTGCCTTTCTATCTGCTTTCTTTCTTGAGGGTGTTATTTACATGGCTTCACCTTTTTGCTTCTCCCAAATCTCATGCTTGCCTATTTCATGTCCATCACCCAATATGGGAAAGAGCTTTGACTGAATAAATTCTGTTTATGACAAATAGTCCAAGTCCTACATCTTTTTTGATTATATCTTTCTCCTCCCCCAGGATTGTCTTATAAAATTTCAAGGGATGAAATTGTCATTTTACTTTATGAAAATGGCAATTCATAAGGTATGCATTAGGAAAGCTTGGGTTGCTCACATGGCACTTTGCTCTTTACTTATCATTGTGTTCTGATGCTTACCTGGCTAGTGACGCCTGTGTGATCTTAAATCTCTGGCTTTTCAATTTTCCCCCGGACAAGACTCTTTCTCTAGTAGGTTGTTAGTGATTTTCTTGATCCAGGTTTGATTACTTTTCTGGCTCAATTGAGTCCATAACTGTACTGATTAACATAACTCAAAATTGGTGAAAGAAAGTCACAAGGAAATGCCATATTTATTGCACAATATCTAGAACATCTTGCTGAGAAAAGAAAAAGGAAATATTGAATGGGTAGGGCATGCTTGCTTTTGAATTCCTTTTCTTAGAAACCATACTTTTTTGCCTATGGCCTTGGCAGCTGAGAGCTAATACATAAGGGCACACTGGGCAGCCAAGGGCTTTTTTAATTGGACTTTTGACATTGGGGTCATTTCACAATTTCTATTCATGGCTTCCTTCTGGCTCAATATGAACATAGTCTTAGAATGAATATTAACTGAGTAATTCAAGTACATAGTAGACATTGACTTAGGTTCTCTAAGCAAACATATATGAAAATCAGAAGCAATCCACTCCCTCATACACGCAAGATATGAATGCAAGTTTATGTCATGAAAGAAAATTATTAATTATGCCAATACTCTACTTGCTTTCTTTAGAAGGACATCTATCTGTGCCTAAGTCCTCATATACCCATTTCAGGCAGTGAATAGAAGAAAAGAGCATTACAAAAATGAGTAGTGCCAAATACAATCAGTCAGTTACATTTGTGAACACCAGTCAACAAAGAAGCAAAGAACCTTGAAGACTGATTCACTTTCATAAGGCCTGGTCTTTGCCTTTTTTTATCTCTAGTCATTCAAGCTCTTTCTAGTGTGCTGGTTGACTACTCAACCACTGGCTTCTTTTTCTTCCTAGCTCAATCAATACTTCATTGTTAGTCATATCAGTACAAATACATTCAATACCCTCTCCTCACCTCAGCAATTCTCTTGACCTTTTGATATTAGACTGCACCATCTTGACATGTATTTACTTGAGTAAAGAAAACAATCTAATGTCTAATCTCATCTAGGTATTACTTACTGCTGTGGATCTTTTATTCATTTTTATTTTCACATTAACCAAAATTTTCCTCTCTTTTAAATCTCCCAAACTCCTAACCACTTTCCTTACTGTCAGTTGAGAACCCCATCCTCCACCTCACTGGAAAATTAAGACCACTTAATTTCAGCTTCTCTACCTTATATTTCAAAGTATGTTTCATATTTACTTATCTTCTCTTCCTTTTCTCCTGCCTCAGGAAAACTGGTGCAATTTTTATAGGTCTACTTCTTTTGGCTGTGATTCTGATCCTACTGGAACTTGCTCCATCAATTTATTCCCACACCTTTGGTGTGTTTCAGCTCTTTCTCACCACTGGCCTTTTACTTTTAAGCTGCAAATCTCTATTCTAAAAATACCTTCCTGTGATTCTGGTTGTCCCTGTAGTCATAGACACCATTCCGTAGGTTTCCTTACCTCCTCTTCTAAAATCTCAAATGAGTGGTGTTGCTTCCAGTTCCTCACACATTACTTACTTCTTAACCACTTGGACTGCATCTCAGTGATAATGAATCCCTATGCTCAAAAATCTCCTCCCTGTTTCCATCTTAATCCAAGTTTCTGTAGCATTTATGCTTTTGATTCCACTTGCTTCTTCTAATTATTTCTTCCCATGGCTCCCATGACCCTCTATTCTCTTCTCCTTGATACTCTGTATTTTTCCTAGTTCCTTTTGCTTTACCAGCCCCTGAAAAATAGGGGATACTTGAATTCTTTTCTAATTTCAGCTTGGTTTCTTATCTTGGTTTATAATGTAGGGGAGGAAGACATTTCCTCTACCCACTCTGGGTCCTTCTAGCTAGACAATGAATTAAATTCACATGAGACAGAATAACAGGAGAAAATCCAACAAAGCATTATAACATGTACACATGGGAGAGACCCAAAAAAACTGAGCAACTCGCCAAAATGGTGGAAGCTCTCACCTTAAATACCATCCACAGCTAAAGACAGAGGAGGATTTTGGGGGTGGAGGAAGTCAGTTATGGGAGGTTACTAGAAAAGTACAGTAAACAAGAGTAAGGGTATTATGCAGATTTAAGTCCTTGCCTTCCACACTGATAAGAGTTTCTAGAGATAAGGCATTCCCCCTTCTCCCTGGTACAGAGAGGGTCACACCTTTACAGATGGAGATTTCCTTTACAAATGTAAATGTCTCTTAACAAAGGGTAACTTCTACTTTTCAGAGTTTCTCTCATGTCTGCAGTTTTTAAAAGTGAGCAGCCCAAAATAAGCCTCATGCCAAAGAGATGTATCTTGAGGTGGCCAATTCCAGTCCCCTGCAATAGCATGGCTAACTTTTCAATCACCCAGGCATATTCTATTTATTCATTTCCCTGATTTCTTGTGTTTCTCATGTTTTAATGACAAGTCTGCCTTTCAATGACTGAGAAGCTCAGCATCCTCTTCCTAGTTGAGGTCATCATAATGTGTGTTGTAGGGGAGGAAGACATTTCCTGTACCCACTCTGGGTCCTTCTGGCTGGACAATGAATTAAATTCACATAAGACAGAATAACAGGAGAAAATTAAACAAAGCTTTATAATATGTATACATGGGAGAGACCCAGAAAAACTGAGTAACTCAGCCAACTGGCTGAGGCTGCCTGTCTAAGTATCTTCAGCTACAGACAAGGAGGACCTTTGGGGCAGTGGTTTGAGTCTTCAAACGGGAGGAAGGCAACCCACATGGAAATGGAAAGGCAGATGTTTGGTAAATAGAACTTTGATAAGAGTGGGCTTAGCAAGGATCCTACCAGTCTACTGAACCCAAAGTTATCTATAGTGATGATCTGTCCTGGGGACAGGCCTTTATTTTAAATTTCTTTTAGGCAGCTAGAGGGGAATGGTCGAACGTTCTTGCTGAGTCTGAGCCTTTATTGTCTTCAGCTCAAAACAATCTGCATACCAGAGTGGCACATCTTGGGGTGGCCTGCGCTGAATCCTGTAACTGTCTTAAATTACCATATTAACATGATGTAACAGCTTCTTTTACTATGTTACCTGAGATATTGTCATCAAGTCATAAAATACAAAGAATTTCACAATCCCTCCTTCTTTAAAATTTCTAATATCTTCCCTTATTTCCAGTGAATTATGTCACACTACATAATTGAAATTTAAAGGCATCTATGATCTTACTCCATCAAACCTCTGCAGTGATAACTCATACCCTAAACCAGCTTTGTTTCTGTTCATTCCCTCAAGTGGATTCTGACTCCTAGTGACCCTAGGAGAACCTGCCCAACCATTTTAGGCCATCCTCTCACCTTCCAGCACTATATCAGGCAAGGCTGCTGCTATTCATAAAGTTTCCATGGCCAGTTTTTTGGAAGTGGGAGGCCAGGCCATTCTTCCTACTCTTTCTTCATCTGGAAGCTCTGCTGAAATCTATCCACCATGGATGACCCTGCTGATATTTGAAATACCAGTGGCATAGCTTTCACCATCACAGCAACATGCAGCTGCCACAATATGACAAGTGACAGATGGGTGGTAGGGTTCCCTGACCAGGAAATGAACCTACATTGTGGCAGTGAGTGCTGAAACTTAGCCACTAGTCCCTGAAGGCTGGCTCTATACCCTCTATGTATCCTAAAATACAGAACCTATCAAACTTGGTATTTTGTTCTTTGAGCTCCTGTATTTCCTTCAGCCAAAATACTTCATTCCTAGTTAATTGTCCCTAAAAATTCTACTCATTCTTTTAAAGTCCAACTAAAATAGCAGCTCCTTTATCACCAGCTGACCCTGTCCATACTCAACACCAATACCCCAGTCCTCTAATCCAGGCATAGTTAAATTCTGCATATTTAAGGCCAAATGCTACATTGCTAGCTAAATTTTATAACAAAATCTCAGAGGGTTAAAACTTAGGCGCTGCATATGATCAAATAGAAACACATATGTAGTCTGGTTTTAAAAGGAATTTTGCTATTAACAAACAATATGGTTTTAAGCAAGTTACATAACCTTTTGATGTCTCAATTTCTTCAAACAAAATATGGAGAGGAGAGGTACCTCATGACATTTTTGTGAAGATTATACAAAATACTGTCTGTAAAGTGCGCAGTGCCTGGCATAGGGTTGATACTAAATTAAAAAAAGACTGTTATAATTATTATGCCTGAAATAGAAGCTAATCAATATTTATCAGGTTAATATACTCCATGACATTCTGCAAAACCTCTATAACAGATTTACCAAGGATTTTGCCTCTACCAGCCTACCAGGTTACTTTTCTGAGATGTTTCATTGCAGAGGAAGGTTTATTCTTCTTGTGTACAAAATACTGGTTTGAAGTGAATGATTTATTTGTCTTAAATCAAATGGCCCTGGGAACTAAGCAGTTTGCCTTACCTGACTAAGCACATGGAATTGTTATCTTGTCAGTTTCTCCATTGTAGTGCAAAATAGTATCAACTGCTCAGGTTAGCATGAAAATGCGGCCTTTGTGAAGGCCCTGTGAATCTCTGGTGCTCATATGTAATTGTCCCACAATTGAAATCTTGAAGACCCACCAAGTGCTAAAGAGACCTAATTGTGTCCACAATAACTTGGGGACTGGGCCAGAGTCTCACTGTCCTTCAGTCATTGTCTTTAATTACTAGGCAATCACATTTCCTGGACAAATTTCTTGTATTAGCTTGTGAATTGCTGCCTTGTTAAAATGTTCCCCAGAATTTCTGGGGACAGATAATAGATAGAAATCATTTTCTAATTATACAGACTTCCTGGAATTGAAACTCACCATTGATTTTATTTCAAACCACAAAATTAGCATCCCATGAAATATAGTATATAAACAGCCACAAAGGCAGACCAAACCATCATCCACTTACCTACTCCTTCACTTCTTGTCCTCCACCTTGGAAAAAAGGTAAGAATTTCAGCTATAAATTTGACATATCCCCTCTTCACCTTCATATCAAACTAGGTTGAGATATATGAAGAAAATAATTGCTTAAAATATAGTCTTTGATATAAGGGTATTTATGGTAGTGTTGACACTATTTTCAACACTTAGGTTAAAAAAAATAGAAGTACCTATAAAGACTGGTAGAAATTATAACGACTAAATAGTTTTATGAGTTTAAGAAAATGTCGTAACAATGATTACTATTTTTTTAGTACAAGGCTAATTAACAGGCTATATTAAAAGATCTCTTTCTTGAATTAAATCTCTTCTAATTTGATTAAACATACCACAGCCATAAAATAAAATATATTTAAATTATTGTTTGGCAATATGAATAACTATGGGAAAGCTTTATCCAACAGGTAGTCTGTGGAGGGAACATATTGAGTCAAGAAATTGCAGCAGTTGTATGGGAACATGTGCTACTTGCAATGTTTACAAGTGACTTGTTCAGAAGAAGAGTGGATTTGGCAAACTTGTTTAGAACATCCAACTTCCCACTTCATCATTTAGTTTATAATATTTCAAAATAATATTAAAATATACACCTGAAATATAGAATTAAGTTAAAAAGAAACTGTTTTGTTCTGTAAAAAAATTCTAGATGAAATAGAGACGACCTGGGTAGAAAAAGGAAAGAGAAGATTTAAAGGAAGAGTAACTTAGAATATATTAGTTAATAATGAAGTTCTGGCTTAAAAATTGATATATAAAATACTAATTATAAAATAAAGAAAATTCAATGCCATCTTCCCTATATGTAATGATCTATAATAGAGCACTATCTTCTTTTTTTTGAGTACTGACAATAAAAAATTATTTGGAAACTTATGGAGGCCTTACATGAAGTAAAATTAATAAAGAATTATATAGCACCCATCAGAAAAATCGAGAAAAAAATTTTTTCCTTAATAAAGAGCTTTTAAATATTGGAAAGGACATTTTGCAGATGAATTAGGGACTTTTTTCCTGAAACGTTTTTAGTTCAGAAATTTAGTTAAAAAATCTGGGCTTGAAGATGATATGTCAAGGGATATTGTTATTTTTTACAAGAAATTAAAGAAATGCAACAAAATCAAGCATTTAGCACATTTTGGTCAAAAGTGTTAACGTATATTTTATGTTATGCTGCCAGAACCTGACCCTTTGGTAAGTCACCAAGAGGTCAGAGAGAAAAAATGAAGCATAGTTTATGATCTCTAAAGTTATGTGGCACAAATGAGAAGAGACATCATTAGGTGTGTGGGGATGAAGATCAAGGAGTGGGTAGAAATGGGAAGAAACAAACCAACCAGTCCCAGACAACATCTGGATTAGCGGAACAAACAAAGGGAATGCTCAAATGAAAATCTCAGTCTTATTGGAAATAAGGAGATATGATTAAACCAAATATTCATAGAAATCATTTAGTTTAGTAACGGTAAGACAAAAATAAAATAAGATCTTCTTTTTGTATAGATCTTTTTTGATCAGTTTTCTTCCAAAACAACTGAGACTCCATCAGGGTTGAGACCTTAATATTTTATTAACTGCTGTAATCCCACCATATAAACAGTGCCTGGCAATAAAAGGTGCTAAATAAGTATTTTTGAGAAAATAAATCAATTAATAAATTTTCTGCAAATATTTATGTTTTTTCTGTCTTTCAAAAAAAAAAAACCCTATAGGACTGTGAATGAGATGAAACAGAGTGAGGTAGGGTAGAGCTGACACCTGAAAAAATCTGAATGACTGGCAAAGAAGTATAAAATTCACATGTAAGGGTAAAGAGTCATAGTAGATTCTAAATTTGTTTGTATGATAAAACTTCTGCTAGTACTTTTTTCTAAAACACAGATATTTTTGTTATATGTTTTCTTTGGTTTCTTTAAAAGGAAAGTAAAGAGACCTTACCTAAATAAGAAAATAGATTGACTAATATATTACCATTCTCTCATTTCCGCATTCACAGGACTCAGCCATGAAGATCCTCATCCTTGCCTGCCTGGTGGCTCTTGCTCTTGCAAGGGAGGTAAGAAAATCTCTAACTAATTAAGACATGGTGCACTATCTGCCTATGTGTAGAGGATAAAATCACCAACATTTTAAATGTACAAATAAAGCAAAATTTCAACAGAATTTTTTCTGACTGCTAAGAAAATAATTTACATTCACCCTCTGCTTCAACAGTGCTTTGTGGGGCCACAAACCTGGGTCAAATGCTTTCTACACCACTGTGCCACTAGTCCCTAAGGGCAAAGTAAATAAACCAATAAGCAGCAGACAAAACAAGAAGACAAATTATGAAAACCACAAAAAAGAGTAATGTTGCTCAAATACAGTTGCATTCATGTGCAACCTAGATAAATACATCTTATTCCAATGATGAAATATATGTATCTTTTACCCTAGGGCACTGGGCCATATTCTACCTGTGTCTATCCCAAGACATCCAGAGGGTGGAGTATGAGGCAGTCATCATAATCATAAACATATTCACATGCAATAAAAGTGTTTAATGCAAATTAAAATATCCTCTTTTCTGTTACCCATCAAAAACTGTTCTTCATGCAGGTAAAACAAAAACATATCTATAAAAATTTACTAAATATAAAAAACATAAAAACACTTACCTTTCAAATCTCTCAAAAGACATATTTTTCTGAAGTTTGTGAGAGTTGTGCATAAAGAAAATGAAAATTAAGTAGGAAAAACATTTCATAAAGAACTAGCTATAGAAACTAAAATGATATTTTTGTTCTTTATAGAAGGAAGAGCTCAATGTATCCAGTGAGGTAAGATATTTTTATTCAGAGAAAATTTTCCAGCCATAAAATAGTAACATTCTCCAATGACCTAGGAGAAGGTGGTTGTTGACTTTTTCTTTTTCGTTTTTCCTTTACAGACTGTAGAAAGCCTTTCAAGCAATGAACCAGATTCAAGCAGTGAGGTAAGATCGTGTTTATTTGGAGGCAATTTCTTAGTTTTGGAAGAGTAAAATGCTGTGCTGTCTTTCTATTGTGTTACATTAGGGCAGTGATGCCCATGCAGCTATGTCCTGACATAAATTCCGATGTAAACTGCCATTATATCTGTTTAAAGACAGAACAAATGTCTAGAGGATTCAGTATTCTAGCACTTTCTAAGTTGGCTTGTGACTTGAAATTGTGTCACTGTGCCCTCTTTTTTTAAAATGAACTGTACAGTTCTGTTTTCTCTCTTGAGCTCTCTCTGCACTGACCTCATTCGTTGTTTTGACGTTTAATAAGTGCCTTCTGTACATCAGACGTTGACTAGGAGCTGTGGTACAAGCTGAAAAGAGAGATGCCCATAGTATAGAGCTTGCAAAGTAGTGGGTGGGTAGACATGCAAATAGTGCGTTTTGCAATTACAATAGTCACTGTGGTAAATAACAGGCAGTGAAACAGAGTAGTCCTAAATCTGCCTGGAGAGTCAGGTAGATATTTACCCTTCATCATTCTTTTTGGATCTGTCATCACCTGTTAGTTAAATGGTACGTTAGTATACCTTGTCTCTTCACAAAGGTAATCAGATTCTTAGGAGAGGTATTTTTTTCTTATAATTCATTTGAATTTTAAATGTAACAAGCAAATTGAGAATTATTAAAAGGATGTATCAAGGGTTATTATAAGGTATTATCAATGAATATTATTCTCTTAGAATCAGATGGGATATTAGAGATCATTTGTTGTCATAGGAAGGGAGTATGGTAATAGAGAGAAATTAACATCTATTAAATGCTCCTTTTTGTATTATGTTTACCAGTTGTCTTCTCTCTCTTGACTGCATTTATCTGTGTTTCTTTTATACAAGAGGCTTATACAGTACCTATTAGTTTCAGCAATTATCCTGAATTTTTAATGATGTTATCAAACAAGGTGTCCGCATTAACACATTAAATGCCTTCATTTAATAAGAACTGTTAAATAAGAATTGACAAATAAGAATTGTTCATTAAGGGGCCGGCCAGGGGACAAGAGGTGAAGTTCGCACTCTCGGCGGCTTTGGAGGCCCAGGGTTTCACCAATTCGAGCCTGAGTGCAGACATCACACAGCTCATCAAGCCATGCTGAGGCAGCATCCCACATAGCAGAACCAGAAGGACCTACAACTAGAATATACAACCATGTACTGGGGGGATTTGGGGAGAAGAAGAAGGAAGAAAAAAAGAAGACTGGCAACAGATGTTAGCTCAGGTGCCAATCTTTAGGGAAAAAAAAGGAAAGAATTGTTCATTAAAACTAAACCTCATTTTATTTTTACTTTTCTGAAGGAATCAATTACACACATCAACAAGGTAAAATCTTTGTATTAAGAGTACGTATTTTCAAAGTTTCCTACATTTAAATTTTACAGATGATAACATTTCTTTATATGTGATTTTTTCTTTAGGAGAAAGTTCAGAAGTTTAAACATGAGGGACAGCAGCAAAGAGAGGTAATTTGTTCATGATGAGTACATTTCTAAAATTATTATGAAATATAACACAGAAAAATATATGTATACGTTCAGTCTGAAGAATGGTAATAACATAGATGACAGTGTAAGAAATTATTTATATATATAAAAATATGTTTTTGACATAAACGCATTTTTTAACCTCATAATCAACTTCCAGATTATAGAATAAATACCTAACAATAACTGTTGATTTATTCATTTTACCAATGGTATACCTGTTTTCAATAAACATTAATAGAAACATTTCTAAGTTGTGGACTAGGTTCCTCTTATTCTCAAGATGGATATGCCAATGAAAGACAATAGAGAAGTAAATGGCACAAATCCGAATTTGATAATTTATCAGCTGTGTAACCTTGCCCCAAGTCTCTGTGTATTTCAATTTCTTCATCTGTAAATGGAAAATATTCATAACCCACATAGGATTAATGAGCTGACGCACAGTGAATACTCAAAGATTTCACATTAACATTTTGTAGGATTTCTATCAACATTTATGAATAACGAAGTTCTTAAAAGTATTTCCATTACACAGATGAGAGACATGAGGTACAAAACAATTGAATATACAGTTGTGTGACAATATCACAGAGTTATTAAGTAGCAGAGCTTGTTTAAAAATAAGGATATTCTTGGACAACATAAAATTGCTTATTTAATTAAATTACTTGTGATAAAATACTTATCTAACTTGAATATTTCAGCTTCTCTGTTTTATCAATGAAGTCGAATTGTTTGGTACCTACATCAAATATTTTCTAAGTCCAAATGAACTTACAAATTGATACCTCTTGAAAGACTCAAAATAACTACCTCTTCCAAGGGAAGTAGTAATAGAAGTTGGCCGGGGTTAAGTAACTTCTTGAATTAAACCACAAATTCAGACTTATTTTTCATTAAAATGAAAATGAACCTTGGCGTTATCCCTCTAAGTCCTTTTAAACAGATTTCCCTTCATTATATAAAAATGGTTTGGTGTATTATCAACACGTTATGGTGAAAATCCATGCCTTCTAGAAGACGATAGTATAGCTATGCAGGCAACTCAGGAAAAGGTGTAACAAGTCTTGAAATGCCCAAACATTGATTTCAGTTTGGTCTGTGGATTCACCTATGAAGGGAGTGGGTTAAGGAGAAATCCATCCATGAGCATTTTACTTAGTAGCCTTCACATGACCCAAAATAATTCCTTAAGCAAGATAAGTAAAAGATTATCTTTCTCTCTTTTCACTCAATTATGATTGTTCAGAAGAGGGGAAGTTAATTCATCATGAATGACAATTATAGCTAAATCATGGACTCAAAGATTCTTTTTCCTTTTTTCCAGGTTGAACACCAGGATAAAATCAGCCGCTTTGTCCAGCCACAGCCTGTAGTCTATCCTTATGCTGAGCCAGTCCCTTACGCTGTCGTTCCACAAAACATCCTGCCTCTGGCTCAGCCTCCTATAGTGCCTTTCCTTCAGCCTGAAATAATGGAAGTCTCCCAAGCTAAGGAGACCCTCCTTCCTAAGCGCAAAGTGATGCCCTTCCTCAAATCTCCAATAGTGCCCTTTTCTGAACGCCAAATCTTGAATCCCACTAATGGTGAAAATCTGCGCCTTCCTGTGCATCTGATCCAGCCTTTCATGCACCAGGTCCCCCAGTCTCTTCTTCAGACTCTGATGCTTCCTTCTCAGCCTGTGCTGTCTCCTCCTCAGTCCAAAGTCGCACCTTTCCCTCAGCCTGTGGTGCCCTACCCTCAGAGAGATACACCTGTCCAAGCTTTTCTGCTGTACCAGGACCCTCAACTTGGCCTCACTGGGGAGTTCGACCCTGCCACTCAACCAATTGTCCCAGTGCACAACCCCGTTATTGTAAGTCCAAATTTACTAACTCTGCTATTTTGCTCAAGATGTGTACATTATGTTAGAATAAGTAAATAATAGTTCTAGAATAAAAGAGCAAATGAATAGTGAGTAGATCCAAAATGCACATAGTTTAGATCAGTGATTCTCAACAATTAGCTACACAATAGAATAAGCTGGAGAACTTTGATTTTTTTTTCAAAATCCCAATGTCAAAGACTACGCACAGAGATTCTGATATAATTGTTCTGATTTTCTGTGTAGAGGAAACTGAGCATTGGGAAGAAATGATTTCTGAAATTCTGATTTAATAGGTCTGTTGAGAATTTAGATAAAGAGGATTAAGGCTTACTAAAGCCAGAATTAAATTTAATAATCTAATTGGGCTTGAAATAAGGAAGGTTTATTATTTTCTACAGTTTTGAAGTTTTCCTTGTGTACTTCTATTCCCCACACGCCGTATTCACATCTTCTTGGTTTTTTTTGAGGAAGATTAGCCCTGCCCTAACATGTGCTACCAATCCTCCGCTTTTAGCTGAGGAAGACTGGCCCTGAGCTAACATCTGTACCCGTCTTCCTCTACTTTATATGTGGGACGCCTGCGATAGCATGGCTTGCCCCACGGTGCCATGTCCGCACCTGGGATCTGAACCAGGGTACCCAGGGCCGACCAAGTGGAATGTGCACACTTAACCGCTGCACCATTGGGCCGGCCCCTCACATCTTCTTTTTGACACATGCACATATGAGGGCAAATGATTGAGATGCTTATTTCATTGATCATAGAATTCTTTGGGAGAGTGCTCTTGCCAAAAAGTGAAACGCGTATTTATTTATTTTGTATTTTTTTTTATTTTTAAGGTCTAAGAAAATTTCAAAGTTAATGTTTTGTCCTCATGTTTGGTAAGCTTTGGGAGTTGAGAGGTTAAACTGATCATTTTTGTGGTTAATACCTTTTCACATTTCATTCTCTTGGATAAGCCCAAGGTAGTGGCAAACTCCATCAGTATCCCAGCTTACTTATTAATTATCAATGTGCTGTGCACATCTCTACAGTTGACTGTTATTTACTGACCTGAAATTATGTATCTCTTGTATTTCAAATAATTTTAAATTTTAATTATGTGCTATTGACAGATTTGATTGGTTTACTTTCAAGTACCTCTAAGCACTTTCAAGTGCTTATGCTTGAGTAGCCTCTTTTTTGGAAAAACTGAAAATAGTTTCTTCTACTTTTAAGTAATTATGTTTGATCTTTTAATATCTAAAGATCAGCTTGCATTCTCTTTTCTAACTTAGGCTTTATAAACTTCGATTGTTTTTATCTCATTTAAAATTTACATATTGTCTTTTAATTTACTAGTCAAAATAAAATTAATTAGTTCACATGTGAGGGTTAAAAATGGGAGAGAATATAGCTTTGGTATTCTTGCAAATCCCTTTGTGCTCATGATAGACTAGACGTTTCCCCAAAACAATTCTATGTGAGCTTATATTTGATCCTAGAGGAACTTTATCATGCCTCCAAGTTAGGGCAAAAATTGGTGCATTTGTAATAAAATTTCTCATAGGAATTAGTCACACCAAAATTACAAATGAGGAGAGAAAAACAGTTATATTATATAACGTAACTAATTCTATATTTTTTCTCTATTTCACAGAATTGACTGCGACTGGAAATGTGGCATCTTTCCAATCTGTGTGTCACTTACCAAAAATTAATAATTTTTAAATTAATCTACATGCAAAAATGAAAATGTATTCCTTTATTTATTTTATGTATTATACAGCATTCATCTTAATTTGAATTTGACTCATAAACTCAACATTTTCCAAATTTTAATTCAACTAATACTATAGAATTTCAATTTTGATTTGGAAAAACCATAAACATATCAAAAAATATATATAAAAATAATTTCTAGAATTGTTCTTATTATTTTTTAAGAATCTATTTCCTAACCAGTCATTTCAATAAATTAATCCTTTAAGCATATTTAAGTTTTCCTGTCTTTATTATAATTTTTCAAACCTAATTGGCCTCTCTAATGTCAATTTAAGATGTTGTACTAAAAATAGTCGTGAGAAAAATGAAATTGAATAGAGTGCTTTGAATTGAATATGAAAGGATATCAAAAAGTGGAGGAAAAGATAAAGTGATCATACACTGAGTTTGCTCTAGAAAATCTTGGTTTACACCTATTCTTCCAATTAAACTATTACATATGTGCCTTTCACTCTCAAAAGTACCTAGAATTGAACGTTAAATTTTATGGTTGCCCTAGAAAGAAAAGCTTCCAGTGTGATATCTGATTCACAGCTCTGCAACATGGTAGCTAAGTGGTGCTGTGAAAGTTGCTCAATCTTTCAGAACTTCAGTTTCCACATTTACAGTCAATTCAAAGGGTTTTATTGAAGTTTTCATGTGATTAATGCACTCTGCAGTACATGATAAATGTTCCCTGTTGCTCCACTTTGTTGACTCCACTTATCCCAGAGCAGAAATAGCCAGTATCACAATCAGAATGAACTGGGTTACGTGGTTTTAGATGGTAGTGCCCAAGACAGTAAGACTTATATGAAGTTCTGGTATCCATTGTCTCTGACTGTGGAGAAACTTTTATTGTGTTTTGTTGTCCCTCTCCAACTCCCACACTTGTAGACTTGATTCCATCCCCTTGAGTTTACATAATGACTCATTTTTAGCAACTATTCCATCTTTCCTGCATCTTCAATGTTTTCTTCACTTCAAGATGAAGTGCAAGCCAAACTTATGCTATAATCTCTCCCATCTTTAAAGAAAAAATTCCAACCTTAACAGTATACTTCCAAACCCCATCTAGGTCTTTAGGTTACTTTATGGCAACTCTCATAGAAGTATCCATACTGCTGTTTCCATTATCTCATATGCTATTAACCTGCTCCCATCAAGCTTTTGTTCCTATGGAAACACTTTTTTTCAAGGTTACCAACAACTTTCATCTTGTTAATCTGTGTTCATTGTACCCAGCCTCTCAGTGCTATTTGGTAGAGTTGATCATCTCTTCTTTTTTGAAATATCATGCTTCTCTGCATTTGAAATCCTAGACTTGTTAATCCCTTGGTTTCTCTCTTAACTCACTAGCCGCTTCTTTGTAGTCTCCCTTCTGGCATTTCCTTTTCCAAACCTTTAAAGGTTGGAGTACCCTAGGAGTTAGCCTTGCTCTGGCTGATATTGTTTAGTTCCATGGCTTTAAGTCCATTCATAGGCTGAGAACTTCTAAATGTATATCTCCAAACTTACTTCTTTCCTGAACTCCAAACTCATGCACTCAACTTGTTTTCTTGACCTCCACACCTGAGTATCTAATTACTGTTTCAAACCCAAAATGGCCAAGTATAACACTTCATTTGGATCTGGTGTCTGACTTGCCTAAATTTAATTAGGCATATTTCAGTAAGAAAGACAACTGATACAGTAGTATGTAGGCAACAGACTTACTTGAATAGGCGCTTCACCAAAAGAGGCTATCTTAATAGCCAATAAACATATGAAAAGGTGCTCAAAATCATTAGTCCTCAGAAAAATGCAAATTAAAGCTAGCAAAGAATGTCATGATACAATCACCAGAACAACTAAAATGAAAAAAACTGACAATATCGAGTTTGCAGAAACAAACAAACAAAAGGAATGCTAAGCAATGCTCATGTAAATATAAACTGGCACAAAAACTGGAAAATTGTGTGAATCTTTGTCAGAGATAAACCAGCGGTTCCACTCTTAGGTATACAGCCAACAGAAACACATATATGTGTGCCCAGAGATACGTACCCAATGTTCTTAACAGCATAATTCTTTTTTTGGGGGGGTGGTGGGGGCTGGGAAGATTAGCCCTGAGCTAACATCTGCTGCCAATCCTCCTCTTTTTTGGGCTGAGGAAGACTGGCCCTGAGCTAACATCTGTGCCCATCTTCCTCCACTTTATATGTGGGATGCCTACTACAGCATGGCTTGCCAAGTGGTGCTACATCTCTGCCCGGGATCCCTTAACCTGGGTGATGAGTACTTTGTGATAATTCATTTTGATGTGTGTGCTTTTCTATATGTATGTCTGTTGCTTTAAAATTTTAAATGTAGATTACATTTAAAATCATGTGCTTCTTCTTCAGTGTCTTGCCCACCTGATTCTTTTTCTCTGTGGGTGGGGCTTTACCAATGCAGAATCACCTCTTTGCTTCTGGACTTGAATGTAATTCCATACTAAGACATAGGGTCTGTTTTCCTCAGAAGCTGTGGAATGGCTGGATAATGCTACTATGAAATGCACCAGTAGGGGTGACATTTGAAATATGAGAAGTATGAGATGGCAGCGAACTTGAGGATTAATTCCTGCTTCATTTTCTTCTCTGTATATTATTCAGAGGTACAGTTCTTCTGTGCAGCCGGTGCTAATGACATAATACTCACCTTAAGTTTCTGATTGCTGAAATGATTCAGAGGGCTCAAATGGTTTATCACAACAGAACAGCTTTATTACAGACAAAGGACAAAGTACAGCAACAGCAGGAGAAGGATATGCATTAAAAGAGGTGCTTGGATCTCAGGAGCAAATTTGTCTTCCATCTGCTTTGGAGCACAGGCTATGCTTTCACTCCAGGTCTTAATGATTAACGGAGGGCTTGCAAAGCACCTCAGCACCAGGAAGCTCAAAACTACTTGTTATGAGGTTTTCTTACAATAAGCTAGTCATGTAGGCATATTTTAGCTACATCACCAATCTTAACCATGAAAACCACTCCCACTTCATCCCTCCGCCTCTAGATTTCACTGACTCCTGGTGCAAACCATCTGCAATTGTTACCAAACCATCCTGACTGCCTGATACATTCTGTCCAAAGCAACTCATGGACATATGGTTATAGAAGATCATTTATCTTTAGTTACTAAATACCATAGTGTTGCCAAGGGTTAGTTACTCTGGAAACAAGCATACAGTCAACCCAGACCAGCTGAGATTAACCAATGTTACGCATAACCTTTCTAGAGAAATCTTGTGTGCTGATAAAGCATACCTGCTGGATATCCTCCAATTTGTAATGAAATGGCCCTTGCACTGCCTTACATCTTCCTTTACCTCCATTTACTTAGGGTGCATACGTACACATAATTGATAATTGCTTCCAAGCAAACTTCAATAAACCATCAATCCAAAAGGAGCCGAAGTTGTAGAAATTTACAAATATTACATAAACACAAAGTAAATAAACTACAAGATATTGTGACAAAGTTGATATTGACTTTAATGAAATACTTCAACATGACAGAATGTATTTTCTCTAACTATTATCAACTGGATTTAAGAAATGTCTGGTTCTTTGAGAGAATCAATTTGAAATCCAATCTAAGTATACTGCAAAAATATTGAATTTTCTGCTTAAAAGAGTATAGTGAGTGGAATTTTGTCCAGTCAAAAGATATCTTCAAGTCCTAACCCTGCTCCTGTGAAAGTGACCTTGTTTGAAAATGGGGAGTTTGTAGATGTAATCAAGTTAATATAAGGTCACACTGGACTAGATTGAGCCCCAAAGCCAATGACTGCTGTCCTTACAAAAAAGAGGAAATTTGGAAATTTTTGGAATAAAGGGAGGAAAGATGGCCATGTGAATGATAGCGGCTCAACACAAGGTTGACATAAGGGAAGCCATATTGTAGAAAAGAAACTATATTGTAACTTTAAATGACCTCTGACTAACTAACTCAGACATGCTCTGTAGATTTTGTGGCCCCTGCCAGCTGCTTTAAGATGATAACTTTTGTTCTTTTGAGTTCCTTAGGATGTGATGACCCCTGGGCAGAGAACCTATGCTGATAGTCATCATCAATGACAACTGAAAGATCAGGGTATAGGGCAGCTGCTCCCTTCTCTGATGCACATTCAGTAAAACAAAGGACTATCAGGAAATGGGACCAGATGTCTGCCCCACCCACAGACCAGCCACATCCCCAACCTGGAGACCAGCCCCCAATGTAAGTGGCCTGTAGTCTTTGTTCTGTGAGATGGTTCTTTTGGACATGAGTTGGCCATCTTCCCTCTTGCTAGGAAGCTGTAATAAAGTCTTTTCTCTCCTACCACCTTGCCTCCTGTCTTGCAGCGGGCAGACGAGCCCACTTGGGCGGTAACATGAAGATAGAAGCAGAAACCGGAGTGATGCAGTTACAAGATGCAGCCAAAAATTAAGGAAAGCCAAAGATTGTCGGCAATCACTAGAAGCTAGGAATAGGTAAGGGAGACTCTCTAGAGCCTTCAGAGGAAGCATGGCCCTACCAACATATTGATTTCAGACTTGTAGCCTCCAGACTGCGAGAGAATGCATTTCTGCTGTTTTAAGTCCAATTTGTGGCACTTTGTTAAAGCAGCCCTGGGAAACTAATACAATGAAGCATACAGATTTTGGTTACATTTTGTTCAAAAGTTAGTTAAAATCTTTGATCAAATCATATAACAGATGGAGAACTAAAAAGTTTCTGATTTACTGAAATTATTGAAAGTAAAGCTTACAAATGGGAAAACATTGAAATTTACTCCCCAAGGGAGAAAGTTTTTAAAAATAATCAAAGCTCAAATAAAGTATGTCATGAGTCTATGTTAATGGATCTTTCACTGCTTATGGCCATAGAGCTTAATTTTTTTTTTTTTTTTTTTTGAGAATGATTAGCCCTGAGATAACGTCTACTGCCAATCCTCCTCTTTTAGCTGAGGAAGACTGGCCCTGAGCTAATGTCCCTGCCCATCTTCCTCTACTTTATACATGGGACACCTACCTCAGAACGGCTCGTCCCACACCCAGGAACCCTGGGTCGCCAAAGTGGAACATGCAAACTTAACCGCTGTGCCACCAGGTTCATCCCCCAGAGCTTAAATTTTTGAAGAAAAAAAAATCTAGGATTGAATTTTTGAATTACACAATTAATGTCTTAGTTCAGGCTTCCATAACAAAATACTATAGACTGAATGGCTTCAACAACAAATATTTATTTCCCACAATTCTGGAATCTGGCCATCCAAGATCAAGGTGCCAGCAGATCTTACGTCTAGTGAAGACTTGCTTCCAGTTTTCAGATGGCTTCCTTCTTGCTGTATCCTCACATGGTAGGGGGAGCGAGAGGTCATCTCTCTTGTATCTTTTCTTATAAGAGAACTAATCCCACTCATGGAGGTTCCACTCTCATGACCTAATCGCCTCCAAAGACCCCACCTCCAAATACCATTACACCAGGGATTAGGGTTGCAACACAGGAATTTAGGGGGGAGATCAACACTCAATCTATAGCAATTAAAATGCCAGAAATTCACAAACTTGGTAGGTCTTATGCGAAATATAGGAAAGTAGGATTCCAATTATTGGAAAAAACATGAAATATATTGGAAGATATCGAAGATTTAATGTACCCCCAGCTTCAAAATGTTCTTGAAACTCTCACTGTGCCTCTTTTTTCATGATCAAATCATGATTTCTTTGTTTACTGTAGCTAATGGTTACCTTAATTTCCCACTTCTCACTTTTACTTCACTACAACGGGGATTCAACCTTGATAGGGACTGGAAGTAAGAGTAAAAAACAAGAAAGTTTTTTTGTTAATGTACAGCAGAGTACAAAGACTAGTATCTTAGGGGCTGGATGTAACCAATGAAAAGAAGGGGACTGTGCATTTTTGCATTTTAAAAAAATTAGACCATATTAAAAAATCAGGAGCTTCTACACATCAATCTACATTTCTGGTTTCTCCTGTAAGTTTCCATACCTCATCACACATGATGGGTGATAACAATCCCTGCGTGGTAACAATTGATTGGAAGGAGTAGTGGAAGGGGAAGACATTTATTCTTCAGTCCCTGTCAGTATCATTTTTTTCACAACCATTTTTTTACTCATTTGTGTTATGTGTCAGGCTCTAGAAGGCAGTTTGGTAGCCATAATGAAAAGGGAAATATCAAAAATATCCACAGATAGTTATGTTTAATCCTAATGACCCATCACCTCTCCATGTCTGCAGACAAAGCATGGATGACAATCCTTTAACTTTTCCCGTGAAGAATGGACTTTTATAAAAGTCTTTCCTGACTAACTACAGTTGACTGAGAACTCTAGTGGGGGGCACGGAGTAATTGAAATTGCATTTCTGACCTCAGGGAAAAATGGAAGGAGCCTGGTGTCCCTAAATCAAGTGATAGCAGGCAAATTCCCGAAGAAAAGTGATATTAAAATTTTCAGAGGTGTAGGGAGGGAGTAATTATTGCATGAGAAATGATCAAACCAGAAGAGATCTCTGTATAAGGCTAATTATTATATTCCTAGGGAAAAATTTAATGGCAGTCCTACTAGGGTTATTTTTGATATGTAAATATAAATATATTCCTGTGAACAGATTATGTTTGGTGAGTAGAATTCTAGCTAGAGCTACCATTGGAGGGAGTGATGACTCACCCTACCTCCAATTTCTGAATAGGAATCAGTTTATGCATCTATATCCTTTGAATGAAGGGAAAGTCAAAGTTCTACAGGAAGGATCCTATTGTAACTTTCTATTTCCAGCCCAGGTCCTTGCTTCTGACCTATGAGCTTTTGGGCATTTACCTGGAGAAGGAGAGCTATATGATTTTCTTATAGACTTTTGGATCCATGCTCTGTCTTACCACTTATTACTTGGAATGGAGAATGTCCTAATGATCTGTTGTTCATGTTGGAATTCCTTTGAGTCAACTAATAACTAGTGTTACCATCAGAGTTTGCCTCCTTTTAAGTCTAGTGATAGTCTAAACTGTTCATGCTAAATCCTTGGTTCAGACTATAGTTTGAATAGATATACTTCGAAATTGGTCTAATCGCCATATAACCTCCCCAACGTATGGAGTAAGAAGGCAAAAAACAGTGAATAGAAATTATGACTCACTGAAGGCTCAGATGATGGTTAGCATTATTTACCAATAGAATATTTTCAAGTAAGGTATGTACAATTTTTTTGGACATAACATTATGGCACACTTAACAGATTGCAGTATAGTATAAACATAACTTTTTGTTTATTTATTTATTATTTTATTATTTTTTTGGTGAGGAAGATTAGCCCTGAGCTAATGTCTTTGGTAATTGTCCTCTATGTTGTATGTGGGACACCTTCACAGCATGGCTTGATGAGTGGTATGTATGTTTGCGCTCAGGATCCAAACCTGCGAACACTGGGCCACCAAAGTGGAGCCTGTAAACCTAACCACTGTGCCACTGGACCCTAAACACAACTTTTATATGCATTGGGAAACCAAAAAATTTGTGTGACTAGATTTATTGCAATATTTGCTTTATTATAGTGGCCTGGAACTGAACCCACAATATATCTTAGATATACCTGTATTATCTAATCTACCTAGCTATAAACTCAGAGTATAATCAGGTGGATTGGGCCCACATAAATCCTGATGGCATAAGTAAACTGAATAACCAAGTCATTCAAATTCCCAGCGTGCCCACAACTGCCACACCTCTGTTCCTCTCAGCAGCAGACTTATGTCCTCATGGGAAATAGTCTACAAACAGCTGATTTCAAGTAAAAGATCTTGGACCCAGTTTACAATCTACCTGCCTCTGCCAGAAGTGAACATTTAAAAATTTTTTCATTAAAATATGATTGAACGTGTCGTAAGAAATTTAGTGAAAACAAAATGTTACATACATACTTAAAGATTCTTAACAGGATTATGAAACACTTCTGAATGAAATAATTACAGAAAATAGGTATTATGCATTAAAACATAATTTATTCTAAAGAAGAAAAAAATCTCAGTCACTGCTCACAATTATTTGAAATGATGACACTTACAGAAGAAGCAATTTAAAGACTTTTCAAACAAAATTCCCATATAGAAACTCAGTAAAGACTTTTATACACTCTGATTCAGTGACCTTCATACTGGCATAATACAACTGGAATTCAGACAATAAACTGTACAGGAAAATTTAACTTAAAGAAAAGGATGATATGCTATCTAATATACAGAAGAGAACTCAGGAAGAAAGATTACCCTCAATTTGGGATTGTCCTACTCTAAAATAACAGTTGAAGCCTTTGGATAGGTTGGGTTTACACGATCGACATCGAGGAGAAAAATCAAGAATGGAATTTTCAGTCACATCTGTAAAGAGAAAAAGAAATTTATGGTTAATTATACAGTTGGCCCCACGTATCTGCAGGCTCCGCACCTGCAGATTCTGCATTGAGGTTTCAACCAACTGCAGATCAAAAGGCCTATGACGACTATATTTGTACTGAACATGTACAGACCTTTTTTCTTGCCACGATTCCCTAAATAATACAATATAGCATCTATTTATATAGCATTTACATTGTAGTAGGTATTACAAGTAATCTAGAGATGATTTAAAATATACAGGAGGACGTGCATAGGTTAGATGCAAATACTATGCCATTTTATATAAAAGACTTGAGCATCTGCAGATTTTGGTATCTTCAGGGGGTCCTGGAACCAATCCCCCGCAGATACTGAGGGACGACCATATTACCTATTTTTGAGGGAAAGAGACACTCTCATGATACGATATATTTTAATTGTCATTTTCTCGTCATCTTAAGACAAAGAACGCAATGTTATTTGTGTTTTCCTGTTACTGACATACATACATTGCTCCTGATTTTTAAGTTTCAGAGACAGTTTATTACTAGATAGTATTCTCTTGTACAGTAACATAGAAAATATGGAAAAACAATTAGAAAAAAAGCTTCCACATAGGTCAGAGGATTATTGTTTTCCTTAGTTTGATCTGTTGGAAGAGAAGTTTCTACCGTTGGAAAGGGAAATCACACATGCATGCATGCACACACACATGCACCTGCACACTTAGAGAAAGTGGAGCAATTAGGAGTCCAATACAGTGGAGGAAGGTAATGATAAATCTGTAGATGTTTCAGTCAGTTTGCCTGTTGACCGACAAAACTTGGTATTACTACGTAACTTGCTAAGGATTTCTATTGCAGTGGTCATAAAGACCAGGATCCCACTGTTGGGTTCACCAGAGTCTCAAAGTCACATCCTTCATAGAAAATTAGTAACATTCACACTCCTATACTTGTAGAAGAGTTAATATATTATATTATATTAGTTAAAATTAGGTAATTTTTAAGTTGATATTTAAGCATAGTATTATTCTGAAACAATTCTGAATGTCTAAGCCAATTTAATTATTATCTCAGTCCAAATGTGTCCATAAATAGCTAGAATTCAGGCAAAAAACATAACAAAAATATCTTTGTACTTAGTCCTCATATGGAAATGGGATTAATGGTTAGACAGGTAATTTCCAAACTTACCAAGGGCCATAATTGTGGAGTTTCTGAGAATTCACTTAATCCTTCTGAAGGAACAAAAATTGTTAAAATCATATGATGAAGGCAATCAGCAATAAAACTTTACCAAGTCAAGAAAAAAACTGGCTGCTACTTATTGTCTATTTTCTCCGCACTATACTTAACAAAGGTTATTACATTTAATCACCTTCAGAGTTATGAAACATAAGCATCTTTATATTATTTCCAGTAAGCAAAAAGGTCAGAACTTGAATTTAAGACTACTGGATGCCAAAATCTGTGCTCTAGTCTGCACACTGCATCCTTATGTATATCACAGGTATAACCAGAAGGAAGGCATTTAAAGACTAGTAAAAGTGCCAGGAGGATAAAGTTGAATTATATGTCAGAACTCTTAATATTTTTGATTTGAAGAGAAGTTTTTTCTCCTCATCAGATTGAATTTCACTTATAAAATGGATAGCACTGCTCACACGTTCCTGATTAATGGATTAACATTAGCCATAGATGTCAGAAAGTATTATCAATTTTCCACGTCAGAAAACTCTAGTATGAGGCACTAAGCACTGATTTGCCAAGTTTATTCTAAATCTGTTTTTACGGTATGTTCTGTAAGTGATTTTCTTTTATTGCCTTTGGTAGAACACCAACATACAGTAATTTAAATAAACTTACCACCACTCTGGTATAATGTCAGTTTTTTCCGAGTTCTCAGAGGCAATGAGTTTGGCAGTGTCATGGAATGGTGAGTAAGCAACATGTTGCATGATTTGTGCAGGATGAAACCAAGCAGCATAGGGATAGACATCAAGCTGGTAGGATGGTTGGAAAGGCTAGACGGAAGGACCATTGAAAAGTAACAGTGTGTGAGCAACTGCTGTTTTGAATCTCTGAAAATAAATCATTTCATTCATTTCTGATATGGCTATTAGCATCACAAAAGATAATTCCTCTGTGAGGGAAAAGGAGAAATCAAACTCCTCCATGATGGATCATGGTGAAGAAACTTTCAGAAGGGGGCCTTTTAGGGTACCTGAGGAGCAATGAATAAATCCCTTCTTTAGATCACTATTCAATATTGAACTCCAAGAACCTACATTACTAGCACAAGCCCAACTACCAGACCCCAGAATAAAGTGTAGTGTGAATTTAATTATTATATAATTTATAGATTCATGAGCATTTGGACTGGAAAGGACAATTTTTGCCATTTAGGTCTACACTTTAATTTTCCGTGAAAACAGTGACATCAAAGGAAGGGTCCCAACCCAGGGTCAATAGAGCTGGCTTTCAGAAATACCAGGAATAGAGAGAAAATGATTCTTTAATTCCTAGCCCAGTGCTCCTGCTGACCCACGGAGTTTTGGTGCCAAAACATTATTTTCCTTTCTAAAATTTTGAAATAGCTGCCTCTGTTAATCTATCATGACATTTCACTTTTTATGTTATGTATTAACATAATTCTTTATATATTTAGATAGAAGGTATGTGTTCTTTGCTGGAATTAGAAAAAAAAAAATGAAAGCATTTCAAGTTTTGCTATGTTTACCTGACTATGTGAAGATTAAAAGAGGTGTAATATGTGAGATCCTTTTCTATGAAATCATTTAGATAAAAAAATTAAGTATAATAAAATTAATCACCTCAAGGTAGAAGTAGGCCTGTTCCTTAATAGAGAGAGAGAAAAAAATTAGTTTTGTGACTTAAATCCAATTGAATATCATGATAGACTAGGTTACTACTGTTAAACACTCTCATTAAGAAAAAAGTACATATATAGTTATCACCGTCTTTTTTTAGAATTACATGGAAAGTTTAGGCTAGCGTACTCTTTGGAGCTCAAATAAAGTGAATACTTTCCCTTATTTTCCTCTGATTTTGGCCAAGGAGTGATTAGAGAATTTTACAATAAATTGAGAGTAAAATCTGATACCCTGTAGGAACCATTATCATAAAATTGATTGATGACCTCATTGTTTTAAATCTTGAGGAAAAGCTTCTCTCCCTAATCACATTCATATAGAAAAAACTCCGTGGTTTTCTTTACATGATTTTTTTTAAATTGGCATGACATATATAAGTTGAACCATCAATGGACCAAAGTCACTGAATTGAATGCACAGTTACTACCTTTAAAAGTGAAGACACAAAAACACAGTGCAAAAATCAGGCTATGGGAGTTTGGGGAGGAAATAAATTGATAGATCCATGTGAGAAAGCAAAGCTTAAATAGAACATACAATTCACTCAAGGTCATGTGATTAGAAGGTGGCAGACCTAAGACTTAAAACTCAAGTTATTTCCACTGCACAGTACTATAAAGGTCAAATTTCACAGCATGAATAGCCAGTTGGAATTGTCCTGACTTAAAAGTTGACGTGAAGCTATCTTCACTCAAGGCCATAGAATTATTCATTCATTTTCCTTTTGCAACTTAGATCTAAACTTCGATAACGATGTTAGAACTAACACTGGAGAGTCCAACACTAGTCAACAGCTAAGAAATGCTATCATAGCGCTAGTTCATGATGTAAATAGTGCAATAGTTTCCAAAAAAACAGTGAATGCTAACAGACAGTGTGGGGCAGTATTAAAACACACACACATACACACAACACACAGATTTACCTGATTCACTACTCTCATAGGCTTTCTCTGGAAATGAAAAGAGAACAAGAGTTAACTTTCAAGGCTGAGTAAAACTTCAAAGATGGAAGAAGCAACTTATCTGAAGTCCTTTTCATGTTAGAGATTTGGAAACTGACACTAATTTTGCCAATTGCATTACCTAGAGACAATTTCTTCTAAAACATATGGAATATCCTCAACAATCTTTATAAGAGTCACTAAAAAGCAAGTAGTGGTTGGAGGGCTCCATGATTCGTATGGAATTGGCCTAGCTATTCACAGTAATCTGAATCGTTATGGGAGCACACATTTCACAGTAACTTATTATTGCCTTCAAAGTGGAATCAGTAGCCCCGGGGACAGTGTGGAATCAGTGGAATGTAGAGCAGAGGAAGAATCAGTTTCTGTTATGCGTTACTGACGTACTCATTTTACAGATGAGAAAACAGAGGATCAAGGAGTTTTTTGACAAAGACAGTTTCTCTCCAGATGTTTTCTTCAAAAGAAGTATCAAGTAGTATATTTCCAATATGCCTCGCTTAAGAGAGTATAATTACAACTGAGTTTGAGATCCTTAAATATTGAGAATCAAATTATAAACATAAAGATATAAAATTAAGGAATATGTTAAAAGAGAAATGAAGGTAACCATGGAGACTAACACTTCATAATGTTTATGATTATAAACGTGATGTCCACATCAGCTGAGACAGCCAGAATAGAATCTCTCCCATCCAAAGAATAGTGGTCAGTAGTTCTCATCTCTCAGATTGATTAATAGAAATCATTTCAGAAAGTTAGGAGTAAGAAATAACTGCTTGAGAAGAAAGAAATCTCTTCAATAGTGTGAAGCTATTTAAAAACAAACATATTTCAACTTCACAATATATTATTACTCTGTAATTTATTAAACAAAATCTACCACCTGGCTGTTTTCCTTCATTCTGAGAAGTTGTTCCTGCATAAAAGGAAAAACATTCTAAATTATTTAGACATCTTCTGGTACAACAATTCATTTTGCAGTCTACCAAGAGTATATCATCATCCATAAAATTCAGGATAAACTGTATTCTATGCCAGAATTATGAAAAAACATCAAAACACTTCTTATTTTCTAACTTTAGAAAATCTTCAACTAAGGCTGGACTTACTATAGTTTGGAAAAATAAAAAATTTGTAAGGTTCATACTTAAGGGGAAAATAATAGCCTACCAGTTCTCCAGGACTACCTATTTTCTGTTCATGGCTATTTATTAACCATTTATTCAAGTTGTATCTTTGGTAGATTTTAAATAAAATATTAGCAGATATAGGTGGTGGAACAAATTCTCTCTTGGAATATATTTGTATTAAAAAAAGAGGAGCACACATTATAAAAACAAAACTCATGAAGGAAATATTAAAATATTCTAGATTGAATAAATAATCTTACCTGGGCATAGATGGCTTGCTAAGAAAGAGAGAATATTTTGTTTAGTACTTTGATTTTATTAATTTATGAACAACAAATATTTGCTAGGTACCTTCATTCATTCAGGGACTACACTAAGTACTGGGGACGCAGCTATGAAGTGTGATGAACACTATTGTCAGGTAATTTCTTAGATCAGTAATGATGAATTCCAGTGGAGTACTGATATATTTAAATTTATTTGGACTGTACTGTATTTTAAAAACAAACAACTTGGAAACTGAAACAAAAAGGGTAACAATGGGAGCCCAAATTAAATTCATTACTGACTTTCCTGTTCCTACACTGATAGAAGAAGAAAATGTAAAAAATGTAATTTTACTAAATTAGGATAGGCCTTTTCCCTAAAGTCCTAATTAAACCAAATTTATTTGCAGCAATTAAAAGAAAGGTTTTTATAGTCTGGGGAATGTGGGCAGGAAGAGAAGGAATGAACATTTTACTGGACTTGCAACAAGTCAGAGTCTGAGCTAGCTGAGGAGGAGATTACTTATTCAATATTCAAAATAACACCAGGAGGTGAGTATAACTATATTTCCATTTCATACACAAAGTACCAGGGCCAGAGACAATTAGATCAACCTGTCCATTCTTTCCTAGAGAGTTTTGTCAAAAGCATTCAAACATTTAGGATTCCTGATTCTTTTAGAGTCTACCTTGATTCCCTAATTGGAAAGTTTATTTGGCATATCTGTGCTTTCACAAGCGGACATATTTACGGAATCCTACCCAGGACTGAATTTGGGAAAATAAACACATGATAAATTCCTAAACATAGTGCAACATCAGGGAGGCTATAAAAGGATTTGATGTAGAACATAATGAAAGTAAATCTCTCCCTGATTAGGAATTATGGATGTTACATACAGCATTAGTCTAGGCATAAATAGAAACAGTGGCTCTGATAATAAATATATAGGCAATCATATGAATAACTTGTCAATTATTATTAACGGTCAAGGCTAGACTAAATAATTTATTGAGAAAAAAGAAAACATATTTAGAAGTGGACCTGATTTAAAATTTAATGTATTTTAATTCTGCAGAATACGATTTTGTATTATAATAAACAAAATATTACCAGCTGGAGTTGGTTGTATTTGCTCAGTCTGCGAAGCTGCTCCTATTCAAAAGGAAAAATATTCCCAATTGCTTGGATACCATTCAATCCAACGCCAGCATTTTCAGATAAAGAAGCTGGAATTCTACAATGCTCTTTCTCAGAAGTAAAGAATGAGGAACTATTAATCCTACTTTAGAGTTACTTCTACCACAAATAACTTGGGCAATTCAATTATTCCTTTTTAAAACATTAGAAAAACTACTTTCTTAACTTATTTTTAACTTAAAGTAAATTACAATGTAGTCAGATATAAATGAGCATTTGGGCAATTTTACTTACAGCATATCATATGTCAGAATGACTAAAAAAATTGAAAATCATTTTTGCTTTCTGACTGAAGATTTAACGTTGGTCAAATTAAATCAGAATATTAAACGAAAATGATGATGCTTCTGATAATAGCCACATTTATTGAGATTTTACGTTGTGTTATGGATTGTATTAATTGCTTTGTATCATTGAATATTTATTATTGTTATTACCATTTTAAAATTTTGGTTATAGACTCATAGCAGATAAGTAAATTGTCTGATATCACATGCTGGTAAAAAGTAGAGCTTAGATTTAAACTCAAGTCTGGCCAAATCTATAGACAGCCATTGAAATACTATGCTATTCAGATCCCCAAGGAGACTGTGAAATACAGATATTCAACTGAAAGCATGAATTAAATACCTGGGATAAAAAAGTTAGTTTTATTTTCAGAGGGCAATCTGTAACATCTAGAGTCTGTCGGATTTCTTACTATGGATTAAAGTTTAGCAGATACTGAGAAGGAGAAATAATTTAGCAATACAACATTCTTACTCATTCCTTAGTACATTTGTCTTTGATAAACATTTAATGAAATTTTACCAGAGTGTGTTGGTAGAGCATGTCTTCCCTTGGAATGCGCTTCTGCTAAAAAAAAAAATATATATATATATATAAAAGTTGCGTAAGTAAATTTTAACATATTCTGGATAATATTAATATATTTTAAATTTAGCAAACATATCTCACCTCAGTGTTAATGGGAACAACTTCCTTTAAAAAAAAACACGCGCAGTGTTAGTTTTTTGACAATTTACATTTAAGATAAAAATACTAATCAACCAGACACCGTTGGCAAATAACTGTGGTAAATTGATTTCAGCTACAAATTCCTGAATAACTGAAGCAAAATGAATAATTCGAGGTGCACCTTATATTCAAGGTTGCCTTTTCTCTTCTCACCGCTTTCACCAGGTAAGTTATTAAGAATGATGGAGGTGGATGTGAAGTATTCGCCTTTACTGGACTCACAGGAACGCTACATAATAGAATTGGTTTTATTTTAGTAACTTGGGTGAGGGTCTTCTCCCAAAGTCAAAGGAAGGACCCTATCACCTTCTATGCCTGCTTTCTGTTTTTTTCTGTAGGTTAACAAGAAGCAAAGGATTTGAATATCCGATTAACTTAGAATTGGTTGATTTCTACACAGGCTATAAAATGTCTACATAATTGACTGGGAAGCATAGCTGTTAATATAATTTCAATGATAAGATTGAGTTCTACCAAAATCAGAGAAGGGCAGTATAATTAGGAAAAAAAAAAATGTTTGAGCACCACAGAAGGCCAGATAGGATTGTTTTCCCAGAAACAATTCTGCAATTTTGTTGCTGACAAATAGATGCTTTCTTACATCTGTTGGGTTGATACTCACAGTATGTCAAAATTAAGAGAGTGTCACATACATAATGCTTTGTACAATGAAACCTTACAGGATATGTAACATTCATGGAACAACAAGCTTTCATAACTGTTTACTATAACTAGGACTCTGAATTAACCATTAGAATCGTTTACCTCGCTTGATGAAGTGCTGCTAGATTCCTGTTGCTAAGAGAAAGAAAACCAGTGTTAATGACCTTAGGACTTTTAGAATTGAAAGGAAACTAGTTCCATACATTCATTACTGGGTTACTTATCCCTCGTTTCAGAATTGAAACAAGTGGTATGAAAAAAATTCAGGACCACTATAATGCATTTTCCTGGAGTGTCAATTTTATTTAAAATATATTGAGGGGAGAGCATAACTTACTCGATAACTTAAAAACTTTTTTATTAAAATAAACACAGGTATATGATTGAGTAGAATACAAAATGTATACAGACTTTGTGATAAAAATGAAACCCTTGAAAGAAGAGCCCTATTGAGCTGGGTTACCTAGAACCCTGGGTTAAGAGTTTATTCTCATCTACGCTTGGGGCTACTTTGATTCAAATAAACTGGAAACATTAAAATACAACAACCAGTTTCAAGATGGAACTAAAATTACATTAACCTTTAAAATACCTACCCTTAGAAATATTTAGGGTTTTTTTTACATCAGGTATGTTTATATTTACATATGGATACAATTTCTGTTCCCAAGTACCTATTTTAAAAGATTGATTTTGATATTAAACAGACTGTGCATCCCTTAAGAGGGAGACTTGATTACCCATATATTATGGGCTAGCAGATGTGTTTTCCAGATTTTTAGACTGGGTCACAAAGCCCATTGATCCTAGGTAATTGCTGCCGTAGATTCTTTCTGCTGGAGGACTATCCTCAGCATAGAAGAGAATGAGATCACACCCTGGGATGGTAGAGGCAGAGTTTTGTTAGAGTCTCATGTTCCATTTTAAATGTTCATGCACATTTTGCTTTTTACTCTTTGTTTTAATAAATAAGTAATATTTTCACTGATTATCATTTAGAAGACTTAAATTTCTTTTTCCAATTTTGACTTTATCTGGTACAACATTGTATGTTCCTGGGTATAATTCCCCTGTTTGAGAAGTTCAATCTTGCTCAACTTGAGAAGGTAGCTTTCTTAAAATAAAACATGTAGCATATACTATATATGATATGTAAGTGCAGAGTTTATTAAAATAAAAGTGTCTTACCTCAGGGTCTTCTATGAGATATTCCTTAGGAAAAGAAAAGGAAATTAATCTTATTTTTCATGGTGGGTACTCAAATGTAAAATGATAATTATCAAATAAAATAGATGCCAAAGAAAGTAGAAAATTGAAGTAATAGCCAAGTGATAAAGGAAACAAAAGCCTGCCTACCTGACCTGAACTAACCAAAAGATTCACCTCCCTAATCTGCACTCCAGAGTTTAAAAAAACTATTGTGGATTCTTATATGTTGTGGTAAATCAATGTAAATCATCTTACAATTTCCTCTAACCAGTCTAACTTCTTTTTTTCTTTACTTGGCTTTTGGATATTAAGCAGGAACATTGGATTAAAGCTCATGTGGTAGATAAAAGTGCACAAAGCATTGGTTCAGTGAAATTTAAATACTCAAGCAAAATGGATTTTCTTCATCTAGAATGTTGTGTTCAGTTTCATAACCAGGGCCATGTAGACAATAGTGACATTATCCACAGAATTTAAGTTCAAAATATTAGCGCTGGTTTAGTTATCCAGCTAATTCTGGTCAACGTGTGATATATCATTTTTTCTCTGAAATAGAGACATCTGTATTAATTTTGACTTAAGAGAATTATTTGTTCATTTTGGGTGGGGTATTTATAGGAAATGTTTTTACTTGTTTCTTTTCTTTACACTGGATTTAATAGTTTTAAAACAAAGGATCTTACTTCAGTTGATTCATTGCTAGTGTCCTGCCAAGAAAAGACAATCGTTCAGGTATGAAGGATAGCTAAGGAGATATATTTTATATCATAAATTTTGAGCACCTTTGTGATCTCTTAATACCAAGTCTATTAAAAAATCTAGTAGACAATCCAGATTAAAAAAAATCATGCTTTAAGAAAGTGAATAATGAACTGTGACTATGTAATGTAACACGTTCTTGGAGTAGATATACTGCTTTATCTAACACCCTTGATGAACCATTCCTTCAGCTTTGGTAATTAGTGCAAACATTTGGCCAGTCCATAAATGCATTCATTCATTCATTCATACTAATGCCTTGTCTCCTCATAGTGACATAGTTAAGTCAATAAAATCAGTATTCTTTGGAATTTTCAGCAGAATTCAATAGTCATTGTGAGTGTCTGACTGAAAAGTTCAAGGACAGTATAAATTTCATATAAAAATTTTTTTTTCTAAATTAAAACAATTTTCCTACTGCAAGAATACACATTTTTGCCACACTATTTTAAGAAAATTTTCGTACCTTGTGTTCATCTTTCTGTTTTTCTTTCAGAAGTTCTCTCTGCTAAAACCAATAAAGTGTAGCTTGTAAAATATATTTTTAAAATGACAAAATTTTCAAATGATTTAAATATCATTGATATTCCTTACCCTGTTCAGTTCATTGATGTACTCCTTAGGGATAGAAAAGAAGACAGAATCATCACTAGTGAAGAGCGACACAGACAAATGGAAATCTATGAGAAAGCATACCTTACATTGTGCTGCTGCAAATTAAAACATAAATGTGTTTGTCATGAATGCACTAATATTTCTTGCTAAGTCATTTCTAACATTGTGTCTCTTTGCTAAGCTTTCTTTGCTTAAGCTGTCAGTATGTAAATGTGTGCTTAAAAATATTTTAAAATTGGGCCCAGCCCAGTGGCATAGTGTTTAAGTTTACGGGCTCCACTTTGGTGGCCCGGGGTTCGTGGGTTCAGATCCCAGGCATAGACATACACCCTGCTCATCAGGCCATGCTGTGGTGGCATCCTACATACAAAATAGAGGAAGATTGGCACAGATGTTAGATCAAGGCCAATCTTCCTTACCAAAAAATGAAAAAAAATTTTTAATTATTTTCCACTAAATGTTATTATCTTTCACATTACTTTGGTCATAGTTCTGAGTTCTCTTGATTTCCTCTGTCTGATTCAATAAACCTACAGTCTATTTCCATAAAAAAGCAATAAAGAATTGGACAGCACAGCACTTGCTTCCCTTTGTTAACTCTACAATATATCTCATGGAGGCTTTCTTACCTCTCTTGGTGTATGCTACAAAAAAAAAAAATTATGTTAAAAATAATTCAGACAAGTTGGGTTACCTATCAAATCTTTTAAATAGTGACCGTGAAGTAAAATTTCTATTTGACAATTAAGTCACAAAATGATAGAAAATACAACATATTCAGGGTACTATTTAGAGACAGGGAGCACTCCATTAAAATGAACATGGAAATTATAAAGTTCTACATAGATTTTGCAAAGGAAAGCACAAGTATTTTGCAAAGAGGTAATATACAGGTGCAAATTAAAACTTAAAGCAGCTCTTTAATATTTGTATATCTGGTTTTCACATTCTTTGTGGATCCCTGGGTGAGCGAGTAAAGAAGTTTGATCAAGTCAAGTGAAAAGACACGTTACAACAAAAATTAATTTTCTCAGAAAAATACATTTGTCTTTCAAGAAGAAGTGGATAACACTTACTAGAGCAAAACTGGGAAACTTTCTTTCTTTGAGGACTTTCTGTAGAAATTAAATTGCGAATTATAAAAATCAAAAAGATACCAAAGAAAAGAAGTACGTATTTCCATTTAGACACAAATTCTCCATTTAATTAGTAAGCCATATTAAGTCTTACGTAAAAGAAAAGACAATTAGTTTAGTTTTATGATCTAATTTTAAAATCTATAGGAGATATCCTATTTCATCTCTTCTTTACCGGGCCTAGAGATTTAGTAAGTCCATGTTTAATAAAATGTCAAAGGAGGAATCGAACACGCATTTAATGAAAACAGAGAATTCAACATTCATTATAGTTAACTGACAGAGAGAGTGTGTGGGGTGAGGTTGGGGGGAGTGGATAGAAAAAGCCTTACCTCTCTACTGTCCTGTTCATTCTGCAAAAAATTGAAAAAAAAAGGATATTAATTTAACTAGTGGGCAGAGTGGAAGATTAATGACTCTTGTAAAAGCGTGTGGTAGAGGTATCTAATTTAAGATTCAACGTGTGAAATGAGACCAAGTTATAAATCATGTTTGAGTACAAGTGAGAGAGATAGAAAGAAGCAAGAATACATTAAAATAAACCGTGTTAACATGTTCTGTTTAGTGAACTATTTCTCTTGAATAATAATGTTTTTATTAACTATAAATATTTATATAAATCCATGTGCCCTCCTCTCTGAGAAGTGTTGTGAGAACAAACCTATATTTGCCAGTACTTGAACTGAATATATTATACCTCAGTGAATGTGAAACTGGCTGTTTTATAGAGAAAGAAGAACCAGGGCTAGTGGCTGTGTGTTATCAGCACATCGCTTAAGTTCCACAATTAGAGCGAGCCCTTGGAACATAGGCTAGAATACTCACCTGAATGATTTCTGGGTGTCTATGAGGAAGTTTCTGTGGAAAACAATGCAAGAATTGGAAAACAAAACAACAAAACAAAACAAAATCAAAATATAATAATAACATCACTATACACATATAATACTATGAATTTTAACATTACTATTTAAGAAAGGTGTGTATTTTAATAGCTAAATTTGTCAGAGACTAAGTTTCCCTTGGAACAAAAAGGAAAAAAAAGAACCATAATTTTGTATTGATAAATATGAAGGCAAAAATGGTTAATTATTTCCTCTCTTTAGAGTATGGCGAGAATTGAGAAAACTATGTAAAAAAGACTAAAAGAAAAAAAAGACATTTTGTTAGTTTGAATTGATCCAGAATAGTAAAGAAGTTATTTAGTTCTCTGAATAATTTATTTCACATGATAGTTCTAAAGGTGATTTTAAACCTTTATAAATTTTTGGAGCAAAATGTATACTTTCCTAAAAGAATGTTGTCTGGATTTTATTTTTATCATTAATTAAATTATCTAAAAATTTATCTCAATCTGCATTTTGACTGTGGAGATAAGACTTAGGCTTGTTAAGTGATGGCATAAAAAAGAAAATGAATGTTTTGTTTGGAACAGGGGCATAGAATCTATTCTGGGGAAACTTTATCCATTTCAAATTGTAAAAGGACAAGATAAGAACTACTCCAACGACACATTTCTGAGGAACTTGGACCTTGGACCTTTTTTGTCGTTTATAATCTGTGATTTCTTTCTATTGGTGCTTAGGTTGCAGCATAAACAAAACGCTATTGGTTAAGAAGTTGTTTCTGGTGAGTTTGCGTCACGCAAATGGGGTTTTAGAGAATAAAATTCTCATCAATGCAAACAATAGAATATCTCAACATTTCAGAAACTTTTGCTTCTGTATGAAATAGTTTCAACTTCCAAATATCCCAGATTATTATTTGCTCTTAATTGTTTTCTGGTCAGATGATTCCCGTTTATTCCTCTCACCTTCATTAGCTTCACATCTCAAGGGAACAGAATACGTTTTTGTTTCACTTAACTGTCTAAATAGTTTTTTTGTTTTTATTTCTTGGAAGAAAGGTTATTTTAATTTATATTATGTAGTTTCACTGTCTACAGTGACCATAATAACTTGATCTCTGAATCAGCAGAATGAGCGCAGTTTTCTATGCCTTGGGAAAAAATTGGTTGACTCAAGCCATCTCAAAAGAGGATTTAACTCAAATAAAGTTCCAAAAGTAGGATTCACTGGAAAATTGGCTTTATGTTACATTAGTAAGAAAATATTGGACACTTATTATATGTCTACAAGTATGCTAATTCTCTATGAACCCAGGCAAAGAGCTTAATTTTAATTTTTGATGCCGTTATTGTGTTGTGCAATACCGTATTTATCTCTTCTTAATTTTTTTTTATTGTGAGGTGCTTGTATTTCAAGTCAGGCATTTTTTTTGGAGTTAAGGCTCTGAATGGGCTACGTAATGATGATTAAAATATGAAGCATTTCTACAGTTTCAGTGTCAAGACTCTAATAGCTAATTAGTCATTAACCAGTGATTTAAAATTATTATTCTCAGTATCTCGTATCAGATGAGATATCAGGCCATATATATCAAGAATCTAGAACTTCTAAATTCTCTACTGTACTCACAGGCCTGGCAAGAGCAACAGCCACAAGGCAGGTAAGGATGAGAAGCTTCATGCTTGTCAAGGCCTGTATAAAAGAGGAAAAAATTCAAAAGTTAGCCTATAACAAAATTTATTCCATGAAAGAGAAAATCTTTGACTTTTCTAACAACAGAGCATACTGTGATAAAAGCAGCTTCATTTTAGAAGTATTTTTATTAACCTACAATTTTTAATTTTGCTACTCAGTATAAATGTTTATTATTCTAGTTATCTTTCTTAGTGCTTATATTATTTAGAAAAACCAATTTCTTACCAATAATTTTATTCACCAACACTCTAAAACAGAACGTTTGATTCGGGAAGTGGTAATATGGTTTTGTCAGAGGAATACGGAAGCATCAATATTTAAATACAGTTAAAAAAAAATGTTTCTTCCTAGATCATCTGATTTGCTAATGTGAGTAATAAACTAAACTCCACTGAGAACTGGTGTTTAATTTCACCTGAAATATTTTGAAAATGTTTTTTTCCTTTAAGTCTATTTGAGAGCATCATGCTCTTTCAGAATCTTCATGAAAAATGCTATCAGTGCATTATGTAGAAACTATTAACCTCCATCAATTATTTTTTAAAAGAATTTACCTATCACTTGATGTTTTGCTACATTGATATACCCATGACATGACTATATGAAGATGATTGAATTGGACAGGATTATAAAATGCAGATGTCATATCATGTTTGATTTCTAGAGTGCCAACAAATTGCAAGAACCTAGCAATACTCACAGCTACATATGCTGGGAAAATAGTTTCCAGAGAAATTAGGAAAAAATCAGCTTATAATGCAATTTGTTCATACTTTCTCGATAAACTAATATGGCCATATTTTATACATACTGCTTCAGTTTATAAACCGTAGAAGTTAAATGAATTAGTAAAGAAGGCATATTTATAAATGCAAAATAAATTTACTATTTTTATCCGTTTGTATACTTCTAAATATCCAAATTTATCTTTACTAAAGTAGTCATTTATATCTAATTGCTTACTATTGACATACCCAAATAGATTTAATTTTGTCAACTAAACGACATGGAATAAAAATGGCCTTGAAACATTCTACCAAATGTCTTTATTATGGTAATTACAGAAATCAAAAATCATTTTGCACAACAACTCTCCAGAGAATTGGGCAAAAATAATTCAAATTATCTTACCACAAGTCTATTGAAATTATGTATCTACTTTTTCAGTATATGAGATTTTAGTTACCAAATCATAAAAATAGGATTTGGCCTTTATAAAACTATATTTCTTTTTCACCTAAACTTCTGAGATGGTATCAACATTTGCAAATGCATTTTTAAGCTATCACTATATCATAAGAAGGTATTAATATTTGCAAATAAATAGAAAAGTTACAAGTGCATCTTAATGAGGAGTGAAAGATTAGGCACTGTGAAATCATAGTAATTTTGCCATATGTAAACACAATACCTTGAACCCAAGATTGCGAAGAAGAAGCAAGCTGGGTTGATGATCAAGGTGATGGCAGTTCTCTTTCTTTCACAGCTATTTAAACCCAGTGATTAGTAAAATGTTAATTTGGTGGTTTCAATTCAACCAATAGGTTTACGTAAATTCTAAGAATCCTCCCAAATAGGAAATTAATTTTCTGTCTAATTCCTCTCCCAAGAAATTCTGAGGAGAGTTTTCAACAAAGAAATGATCCGTACTATGATAACAAGATTATACAGGAAATGGAATGACATTCTTTAAAATTAAAATACAAAAATTTCTAGATTTATAGTTATTATAGGAACATGATTTTATGCTAAATGGATAATTGGAAAGACAAATACAAGCACACCTTGTGTTATTATGCTTCGTTTTATTGTGCTTCATAGATATTGTGTTTTTCACAAATTCAAGCTTTGTGGCAGCTCTGTGTCAAGTAAGTCTATTGGCACCATTTTTCCAACATCATTGGCTCACTTTGTGTTGCCGTATCAAATTTTGTTAATTCTCACAATACTTCAAACTTTTTGATTATTATTATATTTGTTTTGTATTTCAAACTTTTTGATTATTTTATCTGTTTTTGTGATCTGTGACCAGTGATCTTTGATGTTACTATTGTAATTGTTTTGGGGCACCATGAATGGTGCCATATAAGGCGACAAACTTAATCAATAAATGTCGTATGTGTTCTGACTGCTCCACTGCCAGGGCAATCCCCCATCTCTCTCCCTCTCCTCAGGCCTCCCTAATCCCTGAGACACGACAATATTGAAATTAGGCCAATTAATAAGCCTACAATGGCCACTAAGTTTTCAAGTGAAAGGAAGTGTTAGATGTTTCGCACTTTAAATCAAAAGCTAGAAACGATAAAGCTCAGTGAGGAAGGTGTATTGAAAGCCTAGAAAGGCTGAAAGCTAGGCTTCTTGCACCAAACAGTTAGCCAAGTAGTGAATGCAAAGGAAAAGTTCTTGAAGGAAACCAAAAGTGCTGCTCCAGTGAACACATGAATGATAAGAAAGTGAAACAGCCTTATAGCTGACACGGAGAAAGTTTTAATAATATGGACAAAAGATCAAACCAGCCACAACATTCCCTCAAGCCAAAATTTGATCCAGAGCAAGACTCTAACTCTCTCAATTCTATAAAGGCTGAGAGAGGTGACAACACTGCAGAAGAAAAGTTTGAAGCTAGCAAACTTTCATTCATGAGATTTAAGCCAGGAAGCTGTCTTCATAACCATAACATAAAAGTGCAAAATGAAGCAGCAAGTGCTGATGTAGAAGCTGCAGCAAGTTACTCAGAAGATCTAGCTAAGATAATTAGTGAAGGTGGCTACACTAAACAATAGATTTTCAATGTAGACGAAATAGCCTCATATGGGAAGAAGATGACATCTAGGACTTTCATAACTAGAGAGGAGAAGTCAATGCCTGTATTCAAAGTTTCAAAAGACAGGCTGATTCTCTTGTTAGGGGCTAGTGCAGCTGGTCACTTTAAGTCAAAGCCAATGCTCATTTCTCATTCTGAAAATCCTAGAGCCCTTGAGAATTATGTTAAGTCTACTCTGCCTATGTGCTATAAAGGGATCAACAAAGCCTGAATGACAGCATATCTGTTTACTACAACATGGTTTACTGAATATTTTAAGCCCAGTATTGAGACCTACTGCTCAGAAAAAAAGACTCCTTTCAAAATATTACTGCTCATTGACAATGGACCTGGTCACCCAAGAGCTCTGATGGAGGTGTACAATGAGATGAATGTTGTTTTCATGCTTGCTAACACAACATCCATTCTGCAGCCCATGGATTGAGGAGTAATTTCAACATTCAGGCCTCAATATTTAAGAAATACATTTCATACGTCTATATCTGCCATAGATACTGATTCCTCTGATGGATCTGGGCAAAGTAAATTGAAAACCTTCTGGAAAGCGTTCAACATTCTAGATGCCATTAAGAACATTTATGATTCACAAGAAGAGGTCAAAATACCAACATTAATGGGAGTTTGGAAGAAGTTGATTCCAACCCTTATGGATGACTCTGAGAGGTTCAAGACTTCAGTAGAGGAGGTAACTGCAGATGTGGTGGAAATAGCAAGAAAACTAAAATTAGAAGTGGAGCCTGAAGATATGATTGAATTGCTTCAATCTCATGAAAAAATTTTAACGAATGAGGAGTTGCTTCTTATAGATGAGCAAAGAAAGTGATTTCTTGAGATGAAATCTACTCCTGGTGCAGATGCTGTGAAGATTGTTGAAATGACAACAAAGGATTTAGAATACTACATGAACTTAGTAGATAAAGCAGTGGCAGGTTTGAGAGGATTGACTCCAATTTCAAAAGAAGTTCTAGTGTGGATAAAATGCTATCAAAAGCTGTTGCATGCTGAGGAGAAATTGTTCGTGAAAGGAAGAGTCAATTGATGCAGCAAACTTCATTGTTGTCATATTTTAAGAACCGCCACAGCCACTCCAACCTTCAGCAACTACCACCCTGATCAGTCAGCAGCCAGCAACATCACGGCAAGACCTGCACCCGCGAAAAGATGGCTCAATCAAGGCTCAGGTGACAGCATTTTTTAGCAACAAAGTACTTTTTTCTTGAGGAAGATTAGCCCTGAGCTTACTGCTGCCAATCTTCCTCTTTTTGTTGAGGAAGACTGGCCCTGAGCTAACATCCATGCCCATCTTTCTCTACTTTATATGTGGGACGCCTACCACATCATGGCTTTTGCCAAGCGGTGCCATATCCACACCTGGGATCTGAACAGGAGAACCCTGGGCCGCCGAGAAGTGGAACGTGTGCACCTAACTGCTGCAACACCAGGCCAGGCCCCAAAGTATTTTTTAAGTAAGGTATGTACATTGTTTATTTAGACATAATGCTATTGCACACTTAATAGACTACAGTATAGTGTAAACATAACTTTTATGTGCCCTGGGAAACCAAAAAATTTGTGTGACTTTGTTTATTGTAATATTCACTTTATTGCAGTGACCTGGGGACCAAACCTGCAATATCTCTGAGGTATGCCTATATAGCAATAAAATTACTTTTATATCTTTTGAAAAATTCAGTGCCTATGAAGGAAATTCTTCGAACAAAATAGGGTCCCTGAAAATTTTCAATTTTTGTCAACATATTGACCATGAGAAGAATTCATCATTTATTTCACCTTTTAAAACTCGATTTGTCCTCTATTATTCATAATAATTTTAATTATGTAGTTTATAATAATTTTAATGTGTTTAATTTTAATAATAGTCTAAAAATAGAGATTTGAACAGGGCCTTTGGAGTACCTATGAGCATCGGAGACTGGGGGCCGTACCAGACAAGGCTTCTTAGATAAAATAATCATAAGGCTTCTCATCAAGGGGGAACAATCAGACCTCTTAATCTTCATCATAAGAGAAACCGCCTCTTAGTGAACTTGTGTATCTACAATGGGAATTCTCATGAACTCCAAAGCCAGATTTTTCTATCTATAATCCCCTATAGATAAGGATCAATCTCTACTTTGTCTTAATTAAGTATTGAAGATATTTAGTTAGGTTTGTATTTTTTAAGTAAATCATTCTTGTTGCAAAATATAGGTGTTCACTATAGTTTGAGAAAACATGGTTTTATGCGTTCTTCGTAGATTTATACAATGCCAAGTTGTGCAAAATTTTAGCCTGAGTTTACTTGCTTTATCTTGATACTTTGCATTTACTGTTGTCATTTGAATTTGGTCAGTTCCAACCATTAAAATGAAGCTCAAATTTGAGACTCACAGCTAGACCATTTGTAGTCAGATGGCCCTTTGCCCAATGAGTGAAGAAAAAATGAGATTATTTACTTACCATCAATTTTCTGATGCAATAAAGTCATATGTAGGGTGAACATATAATTGATCATCCAGCAATGAACATTTATGATAATGAAAGGGTCTGCTCTTAATAATTATAATAGAACAACAAACATAAGTCAGGATTATTTTAGGCAAACCCAAGGCATGGCCACTCTAGTGATTTCACAACTGGTTTTGAAAATCTAACAGAACCCCTAAACAAGTGAAAGTGGAAATAGGTCAGATAAGGCACAATTAGATGGAAAGTTTCCTTGTTTTCACCTTTTCAATATTGGAAGAATTACTTTTCTAGGATTCATACTTATTAGAAAAACTAGCACAAAAATGATAGGGAACATCATCAGCAGTAGACAGAGATTTTGAAAAAAGTACTACGAGTTAAGAGGTAAACTTTACTATGCAAGGTTATGTATATTGTTGCTACATATTCTGGTCCAGACTCAAACCAACTTTGGAGGACTCATTTTGTATGAGACAGTCAATAGTTCAGAATATGACGTTTCAAAGCTAGTTTTCATAGTTCTTCTGGGAAGATTTGAGTTTTCAAGTGGTGACACTTCTAGGAAAGTGTCCTTTAATTTTATAAAAAACAGCTAGGCTTCCAGAAGGAAATATACTGAGAAATGTGAAACATATTTTTGTTTTTCTCTAGAAACCCACAAGTCATTTGGAATGTAAGAGAGGATTCACAATGGATGCTTAGTAACTGCTCTTAGGAACTGTATGAATAGAACCGTGGCACCCAAAACTAAAATAGAATTCTTTTAAGGAAGTTGTTGTCTAGTATGAATATATAATAGCACTGAAATATGGAACCAATGCTTAATTTCATGTTGTATTTAGAACAATGTCCTTTTTGATTCTTTGGTGCTCTGTCAATAAGTCTCTGGAGATTTTAAATGAAACACATCGTCTAAGTAAAGTGAAATAGTGTAGTGGTTGCAGTGCAAAGCTTTGGGGTCAAATTGTAAGTTTAAATCCTGGCTCTCACTAACCTACTATGTAATCTTAGGAAGTTACTGGGCTTCAATGTTCCTCTCTGGTCAATAGCATCCACCTCCTATGTGATTGAGAGAAAAAAAATTAGGTCACACACTTAGAAGAGTGCCTGAAACAAAGTAAGTGCTCATTTAAGATTATCCATTATTGGAACATAATTAAAAAAAAACTCAACTAATTATTTTGTGTGCAAATTATCGTCCTACTTCATAGATTTATAAACTTTTAAGAATTTATGAATTATGCTTTTATATTTGTATATGCATAGATGTGTAGAAGGATAAAGACAAAATTTCTAATAGTGACCACAATAAAGAAAGATTGGGATGGGAATATGAGAAGAGAGTAGAAGGAAACTTGAATTTTTATTAATGTAATAGTAATTTATTAATAGTAATCCTGTACTATTTAGTATTTTCACAGAACAATGAACTAAGACAGTGCTTCTCAAACTTTCATGTGCTTATGAATCACTAGAGGATCTTGTTAAAATTCAGGTCCAGCTTCAGTAGATCTGAGAGGTGTCTCAATATCCTGCAATTTTAACAAGTTCCTAGGTGATGTCATCACTGATGATCTATGGGGCAGACACACTTTGAGTAGCAAGGACCTAGGAGATTTGAAAATGTGATGTATAGTCTTCTCCCTTAAACTTAGCCAATAATGAAAGTTTGTATGTAAAAAAAATTGGAAAATACTTAGCACATAAAAATTGTAAAAACATGCAACTTACATAGAAAACACAGTGATGTTAAAAATGCTGAATTAGGTTTCCACGAAATTGTTTACTTTCATAACAACGTTTAAAATAAAGCATTTCCTTACCTAACTCTAGATTCTCTTTGTAGGCAGAATGTCCCACTAGTAACAGTTCATCTGGCTGTGTAAAATCAATATCAATACCCTTCTCTTACCTCCAACCAAACTTTATGCATCTTGCCATTAATGAAACTTTTGCCTCCCCAAGACATCTGGGAAAATTAGGCTAAAATTTGGCTCTGTTAACTAAATCCTACCTAGTCAGTTCTTTCTGAAAGACCATGTAATTTGATGGGTAAGGAGATTTTTGCCTATCAGCAATATATCTTCTTCTGACTCGACAGAATATAGTTTTCATGATTCATATATTTTCCTGGGTCTAATCACTGGATGTCCTTATTTAACAATGTTATTATGGGGATATAATGTATTTAACAGACATTATTAGCTATCAGAACCATAGTATATCAGATAGGCTAATAAGCCATTCATCAGCAGAATGGAATATATTCACTTATTAATTAGTTTATATAGTTCTTTATGATGTTTAAAATTCTTACAATTAGTATCCCATTTACTCCTCACAAGCACCATGTAATGCAGGGAAAGCAGCCATTATATTCTCTTTTATAGATAAGGAAACCAAGCCTTCCATAAGTTAAATAAATTAATTTCCACCTGAGGTCATACATCAGCCAAGAAGTAGTGACTTGGATCTTCCAATATCAGAGCCTGCGCTCTTTCTAACATACTGAGCTGCTCACCATTTCACTCCATGACAGCACTTAATGTTTGCAAGGTATTGTATCCTTAGATAGTAAACTTCTGGCAAGAGGAGATTGCCTAACATGCCTATAAAATGAACTGATGTAAGCTACCAGAGGATAGTACGAGAGTGAAAGGAACTAGTAGAGTAAAAAAGGTCACAATGTGGCTAAAGATAAACTTCACAATACTTCTGCAGAAGTCTGCAGACTGTCAGATATGCAATTTCCTAAATCCAACAATATCCAACCACAATCTTTTGATCCTTTTCCCTTTTGGTAACTACAACAATATCAATAATAACAATGTTTTTTCATTGATTAATCTTTCATAGCTAGTAAGAATGTTTGTTACTCACATAGCAGTACTGAAGTGCCTAAAAGTAAATATTGGAGCAGAGATGGAAATTTTAGAATTGAAAAATTTTAAAGATAAAAAAGTTCTTGCTAATAGCAATAAGAGGCTAACTAGTGAAGTGAGGTGGACTTTTTTTAAGTTAAAGAAGTCAGGAGTTTGACTGGACCATTTGTGTGAGCACTGATGTAGCCTAGGACCATGACAGATTCAAGATGGAATGGAGAAGAAACCTTTGAACAATAATCTATCGCATTTGGGACCTTGAAGGCCAGTAGATGGCAGCAGTGAGACAAGGAAGAGGGCTGAATTCTAGAATAACAGAAACCTCAAAGTAGGGAGGACCTTGGAATAGTTAGGGCAGAAGGTAATCAGGACAAGAAATTGAAAGTAGAATGACAATTCCCTCCCCTCCCTCTGACCTCCAGGTACAGGTGGCAACAGAGAAGGACCACCTTCCCTCACTTGAGAGAGTTATCAAATAAGGTAGTTTTATCTGAGGGTATTCAGCTTCAAATTCCTGTCTTTCTTGGAAGTAAAAGAGATGAAAGAGGTTACTAGTAATATAATTGAATTTTTGTAGACACAAGGAAAGAGACTATGAGGAGTCTGTGAAACTGGACTGTTTCAGAAGAGGGTAAATGAGGAAGAGAAGATAGCAGGCTGGAGATGTTTTCAACATGGTTAGTGATTAAAATTTACAGCAGTGAAGGATGTCGTATAGTAGAAAAGTCATATAAAAATATGAAAAGTAGAAGTTATTTCAGAATTTAATTTCTAAATGGCTAATATAATTAGCAAAGGACAATAGAGGTCCAGAAGACAGAAGGCATATAATGGGATGGGTGGCCAGAAACATGAAGTGACTGTTAATATTTGTGTAGGATTTGGAAAATTGAAAAGTGAGAGGAGAAGTTTTCAGATGAGGGAAGTGCTATTGGCAAGTGTGTGGAGGCATGAAGTTAAAACTCTAAAATAATTCTGTTGGGGAAATGAATCTATAAATTAATACATTATATGTATATTATATGTAGTTGTTGAGGAATACAAGAACTTTGAAGGCACAAAAGAGGACGTGTTATTCTCAATATGGAAAGATTAGAAACGGAGACTTGAAAGATGAGTAGAAGTGTATGAGCTGAGGAAGAGCAAAAAGGTGAGGAGAAAGACATGTAGAGGTAGGAAGGTGTGATAATGGCAGTCGTTTGAAGGGACTGTACCACAATGCTAATAAGGAAAGTGATGGGTGACATTCAAGGAAAACAAGCAGAACACAGAAGACCAATACAAAGAGGAATTTGGACTTGATACTGAGACTTGGAAATTCTTTTTGTTATGAGGAAGGCAGAAGCCTTTGGGTCTCTTTGGGCCTTGCCATGACGCTCTGCTGTGCTCTTCACGTCTGCTCCAGCCCTCCCCACCCCAGCTCTTCTAGGAAGTCATAACTGCGGCTTGTTGTTTCAAATCAGAATGATCACGGATTGTTTCAGCCCAAGTACCTCCGAGACCTTCCTCTTCCTCTGCCTGGAAGCTCTCTGAGAAGGATATAGGAGTTAGGTCTCTTCCTGCTCCAACAATGCACATGCTATATTGGTCTGGCCAACAGATTGCCTTGTTTCTAAGCACCCAGCTGAGGACACAAGGAAGGACATTCACTACAATGCACTGTTTATTGTAGTGCCAGCTCTCTAATGCAATCAGATTCTTGCAACAGTAGTGCGAGCTGACATTTGTTGAGCACTTTTAATAAGCCAGGCACTCAAGCACTGTGTTAGCACTTTTCATGGATTCTCTCATTGTAAGGATTTTTCTCATGACAACTCATGGAAGCAAATACTATTTTTATTTCAATTTTAAAGATAGAGAAACTAAGGCTTACAATAGTTACATGACTTTCCCAAGTTAAAACATAAATGACCAAGCTGCATTTGAACCAGGCCATTTTATTCCAGAGACCCCACTCTTAAGCATTGTGCTTTATTTTTTAAAATATACCCCAAAAGAATTTCTGCACCATAGATGAGTCCAGCAAATGGCTTTATCATATTTCTGTGTTTTATTATTTAAATTTTCATAGTCAGGAATATTAATGAAATAGTGAAGTCAGTTTTATAGGTTTCTGACATTTAACTTGTAAAGAGAGGTATAGGGTTTGAGTCACAAACTTTCATTTATTGCAGAATAGTTGTAACTTTGAGTTTAGTGACTATTTAAATATTCACAAAATTTTAAAAAATCAATAAGAGGAAAAAGAAAAAGAATTCATTAACCCATGACCCAAATATAAGCAATCATTGGTAAAAATGTGAAGTATTTTTTAAACTATATATGACTGTTTGTGTATAGTACATTACATTGATTTCATAAACTGATTTTTTTTTTTTACTTTTTGGATTATCATCATTTTCTCACACTGTCATTTTTATAAATTAGTAACATTTAACAAATTTTAAGTAATTGATCCTTTTCTTCAAAGCCTCAAAGTTAAGTTAGATAAATGTGTACTTCTTTGGTTGGAATATTTCCCCTCCTGATGGAATATTGTCCTTTGCATTCCCTGGGGCACGTTAAAGTCTCCTATGGGCCACAGATGGAAAGACCATAGTTCTATATAATCTTATATAATGACTCCACAATTTTTCATCTTATTATTACGTTACAATTTATTTAGCCACTATTTAAGGGGCATTTATATTATTTTCAGAGTTTGGTTTTTTGTTTGTTTTTTGCTGTTGTACATAGGGTTGTAACATGCACACAGGTACAAGAATTTTACTGCATACTCTTTAGCAATGTCTTTTGTATACATTTCTAGAAGAATTGGAAATTCCCAAATAAAAAGTGTAAATATTTCTGATCTTTGATTCACACTTCAGAAACACTGTTTTCAACTTATAAAAGCAGAATTCATGTTTTAAAGTGTCCCTTTGGCTAGGAGTTTTATATCAAATATTTTCCATCTGATTTTGGATTTTATGTTTTTGTTAATTTCATAATTTAATGGGCAGGAAACTGTATCTTATCAATATTGAGTTGCATTTCACTTATTATAAACACAGTTCATCATTTTCCAAATTCATGTTGGCCATGTCTACTTTCTTGAATTATTTCATATCCCTTGTCTTTCTCCTGGGAAATCTTTTCATATTTTTGCAGATTTTTATTTATTTGTAAATATATTTATCTTTTGTCAGTCATTAATTTTGTGGACATGTTTTCACAAATGCTATTTGCCTTTTATGTTTGCCTTTTAATGTTGTGATGGGTTTGACATAGAGAAGACTTCAACATATAGATAATCAAACAAGTCAAATTTTTGTTGTATGCTGTTTCCTTTTTCTATATTTATTGTCTCTGAAATTTAAAAAATTTACTATAATTTTATATTATTTTATTCACTGAGTTGATATAATAAATGTAATTTAATGTGATGGGTTAAAAACTCATACTTCTGTGGTAAGATTGTTTTTTCTAAAATCCAAGGAGAAAAATCCTAAGCATCCAAACCTTTGGAAGGAGTGCATTTTGGCCTCACACTCAGTTCTGATCCTGGCTTTCCTATTTTTAAATTTCTAACTGCAATGTCTATTTCTTTTCTCTGGTTTCATTCTTTACATTTAATTTTGAATTATTAATTTTTAAGACAAAACAGACAGTCAAAGTAGTCAAGTCTATCTTTGTTTAAGGCAGCATTAAAGATAGAGATCAAGGACATTTCATTTGCCCTAAAACTATTGAATCATTTTGGATAATATTTATGACTCAAGATAAGAGAAGGATCCATTAGCTATAAAACAATGGCTCTTCAGTGGTATATCCAATATAGATCTTAAAAATGCCTTTGTATCAGTCAGATAGGTTGACTAGTTTATCAGAATTCTTCAAAACAAGGAAATATTTAAAGGCTAAACAGTTACTTCTTTATGATATAAAATTAAAATAGTGTCTTTTTTTAACTTGGAAAAGGAATAGCCAACAAATTTCTATATTACAGTATTTAAATTAAAAAAACATTAAATATTTTTGGGCAATTTTATCTACATTGTCATTCATATACAACATGTTACATGTGGTTCTTTATCTTAAAATAAAATTGGGACTATATACATTATTTAAACTTATTAAACATTAATTTATTTTAAACATAGCTGCTTACAAAGTTTATTTTAATGTCACGTTCACATTTTGGGGAGGGGTAATGTAGGATATAATCTTTACCTATAATACAGATATAAGGACAATTTCTCTCTTCTTAAAACAAAAACAAAATGAATAAACAAAGCAAAAGCATTACTATTCCTCTATATCATCTTTTTGTTTTTACCCTTCTTATATTGTACAAGAATAGTTGAAAACCTGTGCTATATGCCTAACAAACAACTATCTCTAATATCTCTTACAAACCAGTGTTAAAATCCAGATTTCATTTTGACAGAGGAGATATAAAGTTAAAAATAAGGACTAATTGAAAAATGAGAAAAAATCAGAATTGTTTGGTTTAGAGTCTATCTATCTTCCCAGAAACATTTGAACACCTACTCTGGGTATTCAAAAAATATTGAGAGACAGTCCCCCAGGGATCTCTTGCTTTTCTGCATGTCTTGCAAGTAGAGGCACTGACTGCCTTTGTGCTGAATTATCTTTTCAAGGATGCTTTATAGCAAACATTCTAGGAAGATAAAGATAGTGTCTTCCTTCAGAATAAAGCGCAGGCTTGTCTACTGTCCAGTTATAATAAAGATAATGGCTCCCTCAAGGGTAAAGATCAGGTAAACTTTCTGCTCACTATAAAAAATTGAGTTCCCTATGTTTGGTGTCCCTCCCCTGTAAAACAAACTGCTGTGTATGCAGGTGTCACCTGGTCCTCTTCACACAGCACTGTAAAAATTGTGACTGGTGGAACCAGTGCAAATGCTGCTACTCTACTGTGATTGCCGTGTGTAATAAAGTCCTTTGTCTTGTGTGTTCAGCTGTTTTGCGTCTTCTGCCAGCATCCCTTAAACGGTAGCAGACTATCTCATTATCCTACAAATAGGATGAAATCATAGCCCATCCAACATTTCTAAAACTGAGTTCCTGAGCCATTTTAGAGACTTCAGAGTTAACTCAATAGGAATCTTTTTAAGCAAGCTAACTTTGCAGATCTTGTTTTGAGATCTTGATTTTGGGAAAGAAGGAAATAAGGAAAGAGATGAATACCAGGGTCATCATCAGCAAAGAGGTTGAGCTTTTCTCTGAAGAATGATTCTGGAAAAACAAAAAAAAGAGGAAAGCAGTGATGAGGATAGCAAAACGCCAGACTGAAGTCACCACCTGAATAGAATGTCAAAGCTCTTCTTCATTGACTAATGTAAATTTGCCTTGGAGACTAGTAATTGCCATAGAAATAATTTCCCTAAGTGTTTTAGAATACTAGTGATATTACAGCACTAAATCAATAACTTTAGTAAAGGGGTTTTCAAAACAAATACAACTCAGGAAACTGTCAATCTCTTGGCATCTAGAAACCAATGTGGTGAATATGACAATTTAATGAGCTTTTAAAATACGAGCATGAAAAAGAGGGTTATCAAAACTTTTCAAAAGGTAGTGAATCAAGACTTTCAATTTTATTCATAATCACACCACATTTTAGTCAGTTAGAAGTTAAGTTTTAACCACATGTCCTTTGGGTTTGATCATTCTGTATACCAATATTAACAGAAATAAGAAAGGAAAGTTCCTAAAGTGAAGGATAGAAAGAAGCAATGAAAGAAAAGAGGGAGAGAAATGCAAAAAGGAGAATGAAATGAAGGAATAAAATGGGCTATGAACTTACATTTGTAAAAAGGTTTTCCTTTATTTTTTGATCTTCCTTAGTTGTTGTTTTTTCTCTTATTTTACCACCATATTTGGTTAATTTATAGTCCTTGTTTTTGTCATTACTTTCCGTTACTTTGCTTAATTTTGTGACATTACTCTCTTTCATCAGTAATTCTGAATGAAGGTGCCTATAAATACAGAAATGTTTGGACTATTACTGAAAATATGTAAGAATCTAAATTTATTAAACAAAAAAAAATCTAAAAAATAAGCAAGCCCTGTGTAACCATGCTTATGTGGCATAATAATGATTATGTAGTTTAATAATGGGCTTCACCAAAAGACACAGTTTCACCTGTTTTAAATTTTGGATTTTGGTAAAGGTATGTATTCTACTAATCACCCCTATCAAGATATAAGCTAATTTTCTGTACTCAGTAAACTTTGTTTTGTTTTTCTTTTTCAGACGAGATAACCTAGAAGGGATTAGGGTTATGCCAGTGAGAGACATGGGACACCTAGAATGTGGTGGACAGGAGGAGATTTTGAAAATTTAGTAGTAGAGGAAAGTGGTTGGCTTATGTGGATTTGTAGGGGGGATCCTGCTATGGGAGGTCCTGGATAACATAAAATTATTCAGTGATTCATGGTATCAGGGAAGTAATACCACACATGTCGTCAGAGAAAGACTAGATAAGCGCCTAACTCGAAACTTCACCACTTTGTCTGATTCCAGGCATATAGTCCTCATTTCTCTCTTTGCATCTAAATTTCCATGTATTTCTTATAGAACTAGTCGGAGACTTGTCAAACACCAGGAGTTTATGGTTCTTGATTGCAAACTCCTCAAACCAGCTCGGACTACCTTGAGCAAAAGGCTATTGGAGAAGAAGATTCAGAATTAAAGGATAATTTAATATTAAGTGATCAAGGTAGCTTTGAAGGGTATAGGATAGAACAGCATGGGCATCTAGCTGGAATAGTCTGAGCTCTATTCAGCAGCTGGTCCAAAATATCTAAACATGTCTTCACTTTGGGGTTGCTCAATCAAGGATCACAATTCTAGGAGAGAAGTTTCAGACTATCAAGCTTGGGTCATGTGGGCTATAACAAAGCATGGGAAAGTAAGATCTGGTTCTTTGAGCTTCCACAGTGGGAAATCAGGTATGTGCAAATGTCCTCACACAATAGAGGAAAGGAGTATCTCCAAAGGAATTCAGAGAGCTATTTAAAAGTGGAAGTTTTAGGATTTGCACAATATAAACCCTATTCAAACATGGAGGAAATTCTGTCAATTGCTGATAAAGCAGCAGCTTGATAATCTGTAAGTCATTTATATTTACTGCATTGTAGCAAATCAGGATGCATGGGCTATGGCTAGAATTGCTTTTATTGGTAAAGGGGGTAACTAGTACATAAGAGAATTTTAATGTAGATAACACACATCTACATAGTATTTATAATCTGGTAGTCATAGTGTATATTTATTTACTTTATTTTCTGACTTCTCCATTAGAATGTGAGCAGGAATCTTTTTTGTCTTACTCTCAATGCCTAGTACCATGCTTGGAAATGTATGTACTGGACACAGAGGTCACTGTATCTCCTGCAATAGATAGGATATGAATAATATGTTCTCGCAATTTCATTTTCTGTGTTCTTCTCATATTATACAATAATACTCTTACTATAATTAACTTAATTAACTTGGAACTTAAAGTGCCTGGAATCATACATGTTTTTCTGACTTTCTGGCTTTTGATCTCATAAGAAACATTGCTCGGGAAGTGTTTTGGTTTGAAAAAATGTGGCTTCTTCTGAAATCTATGAAAAGAAATGCTTAAAACAGTATTTATATGTTGCATTCACCATGGGAGGCATTCTTATCTTTATAACTGTGAGAGTAATTAATGTAAGATAGGATTTTCTGCAAATTCCAAGACGGATGAATGAGAAACTACAACCCTTGAGAGACTTACAATGTTTGACACAAGAAGGACCTTCTTTCTTCGCAGTCAAGATTATTCCACTTTAAGAATCCTGTATAAAATAAATAAAAAATTGTATGACAATCAATGGTTTTCCAACAATACTGAGGAAGTTACTTATATTTTTCTCTGTAGTACTCAATTGATAAATCTGAATCTCCATTTTACAAACTAAATACCACTTTGCAAAATGTTACAAGGTAAGGGGAAAACAAATCTATGATTAAATACATTTAGTTAAGTGTTGGTTGAAGACTACCAAAGCCTTTTTTTTTTTACCACAAGAGAGTTTTCAAGCTTTTAATGCACTAATTTACTTTACAAATTTCCAAGAGAAAGGTTATAGAATGTAGTATTTCCAAAACATATTAATAAAGGAACCCTTTCTTTTTTGACGTATCAATTACATCTCTAAAATTTTGGGAGATATCAGTAAAACTGACTAGGAAGAGGCCTTCTTAGTGCATCTCAGATTTCTTAAAAAATTGTATTTACTTAGATTATCACATACTCTCACCTTCTCTTGCTACAAGTTCCACACAGACTTCTTTTTTTATAGTGACTTCTTGGCCATTTGATGGTTTATGTTTACCATTTCCATTTCCATGTCGATGTGTAAATTTCCACTGTTTATTCTGAAATAAAATGATGAATTTCTAGTGGGAAAAAAGTTTTAGTTTACAAGTTGAGGGTTAACAAGACATAGAGTATTTTTTGGCCATTCATAATCCAAGTGTGGTATAGACCACAGAGCAAGAGCTTTTAGAATTTGTAAGGCAGGATACAGAAAACTTTACCTTTCTAGGATCTGGTGTAGTCTACAGGCTATATTATCTCAAGCTGAGAGAAATTAAAATTCTGATGGTAATAATAATAATAATGAATCAGTAATTGGTCCATAGATGTCATTAACACGTATATAGATTAAACTAAGATATTATTGTTGAGTGAATGAACAAACATGAATAGAAGATCAATTAAGAAGTATAGAAGATCATAGTTTCTGAGAACAGAAGATCAAAAGATTATAATAATATTGGCTGCTTACAGAGATTTAATGTCACAGTACGCATATTGGGTCTCAAGTTGAGTATTCAGAAGAATATTCTGGTAGTAATATAATTATCAATGAAATTTTAAATGATACTATCATAGTGATAGAATTATTCTATATTATATTCACATAATATAGAATAAAATCATGTTGTATAGGCAAAAGGAGTAGATTAGAGGTTATCAATCCACTTTACAGAATATTCTTTAACTTTTAAAACAAAGTTTTCTGGGAAATATTATAGAGATGATGCTGATCCTCCTTACAGAAGTAATATCTGTAAACTCACACAATACGAAACATTGTGCATTGATCATACTCTTCTTAGAAAAAACCCTGTGACCTACCTAATGTACCATGTGACCGATCGAAGGTAGGTTACACCATTAGGAAATTCAGAGTCTCCACAAATTGTGAGTTAATTAAAAAAATGTGGAATTTGGTTAATAATTTTCCAATCTTTTGAAATTGAGAGAACTTGTGAAAGCCAAGAGATCAGGAGCATAGTATCTAGGGTGACTAGCAGTCCGCTAATACTTCGTTCTTTATGAAGAAAAAAAATCTAGTTAATTATATGTGTGTGTGTGTGTGTGTGAGTGTGTATCCTCTTTTAGAGAGATAATTTAGCAATACCTGAATAGGTTTTTCTAATGTTATCCAGATGTTTTCATTCTGTTGGTATTTTTTTACCAAAGGAGCAATGGCAGAGGCTTCGTTAAATTTTAGTATAGTGATAAGATGAAGACCACGTTGTTGGCATGTACTCTGGGAAGGGAAAAGTAGAAAGGTTAATCCTGACTTTTTGTAGTATAGTGCAAATTATGCTGAATTAACAGAAAACAATTCCATCTCCAAATTTTGGTATTATAAGTAAGTGGTCTGAAAGAACCAGGGCACTGAGAGGGAGGGCTTAAAATCATAAGCGAAAACATGGATGCATACCTGCGCCTGAGTCCAGTTCATTCTATGGTCACAGTAGGTAAAGCAACTGGATAAGTAATAAGATGAATCATTATGGCATAGAGAATCATTCTGAGGAAAACTAGAAGCCCTGCTGAGAAGCAATAACAGAAAAACCAAAAACAGTCTCATCTTTGATTCCTTCCTGAAAACCTATGGAAAAAAGAAGAGCCTATGATCGGAGATAAAAAAATTAACTAAACGTTTAAGCACACTAATTTAACACAACTTGTCTAAAGTTAAGGCATACTGCTTCATTCATTATTCAGTTTCTCTCCAGGGCAATGTATCTAGTCAGGAGCAATCTTGAGAAGAAAGGCAGTCTGAATCCTCCAGTCTACTAGGACAAAGACAGAACATGTGCTAAATCCAAAAAGAGAATATCACACTAGTATCTAGACAATATACAGAAGATTAGGCTCAAAAGTTGGAACCAAGGCAATGGGATGGGTGTGCAGTTATGTGGGATGCTGTGTGTGAACAGACAGTTGTTCCAGGCTGGTGGTTTGGACACAATTGACACAACTCCATCTTCTACATTAAGCAGTGGAACTTTTACATCTTGCTTCTTCTATCTTCCCAAGTCTTCACTTTATTGGCTACATGGCACCTGGTAAATTATGTCTAAATATCTGAGTATTAATTATTCACATATGGAACGAAACCGAAGTTATCTTTCCAACCAATTCTCACAACACTCGTAACGTAACCTGAGCTTCATTCACCTGGCCTATTGCTATTTCTCACACTCACCTTTAGTTTTCTCACCGCTCTGCCTGTGTGAGGTGAGAAACTTTCTCTTTCCCAAACTGTTGAACTATATTTACCTTTATGTAAAAGAAGTAACATAATGAAAAAAGAATGAGATTGAAATAAAATAGACCTCAGTTCAGCATCAAGCTCCATATACTGGCATAGTCAGGCAAGGCAGAAAAGTTGTCTTTAATATCAAATAAAATGCAGACATTTCTTCTTTCCTTTGTCACTCCTAAAAAATGTGTTTAGTTTTGCAAAATCTTAGCAAAATATTGACTGATAAAGTTTAGGTTAAAGAGGTGTTGAACTGTTTTGCAAAATAATGTAAAAGAATCCCTGTTAATGGTGAATAAAATATTTACAAGCCAATTCATTTTTGTCTTTCATTAGGCACCTTGAGATAAGCATTTAGGGAGCTTGAATCTCACTAGATATGACAGGATATGAGTAACTGATTTCAAAAGAGGCGAATTACAGCTTGTGACAGCAGGTTGAGGTCAAGAGGAAAGACGACTTGTAAAAAGACTCTTTGTTGGAGTTTAGCTAATGAATGTTAACAGCACTTATAATAACTTGGCTTCAGTCTTTTTTTTTCTTCCTCCTGTACTGTAGTCCCTTTTTGACATCATTAAGTGGCCAGGAAATTCTGACAAATTCAACACTTTGTATGAATGATATCTTAGGGAGCAGAGGAAGCATGTGTTCATGCTTGGAAGAAAATAATACAATAAGTAGAATTCAACGTGACGAAGTCTTGGTGCAATCCCCAGGGTTGGTGCCAGGGGCAACAGTTTAGAATGAGGATTAAAAAATATTTAGAAAAGCCATCAGCAATATTCTGGAGAGGTCTCATTTCCTATGGTCACACAGGAGGTGATTTTATGGTTTCTGATTAAGATATTCTCAGAAAATAGTCTCTGAAAAAGAAAAAACCCAGTGTGTGACACTGGGGACTTAGATTCTTCTGAATTTTATTTATTTTACCTGAAAAGTGAAGATGAGAATGATGATGGCTCCTAGGGTTGTTATAAAGAGGAAGAGAAATAAAATTTGTGAAAGATGTTGAAATGTGTCTTGTTTATATGTAGAAATGCTCAATAATTTTAAATTCACTACTTCTCACTCTTCCTCTTCGCTTCAAGAATGCTATGTCCTCTTCTACAAAACCCTGCCTGCTTGCTTCAGTTGGAAGTAATTTGTGCTCACTTTAAACTTTTATAGTACGTTGGACTTTTATTAAGATATTTAAGATATTAAAGGATTGTAACGTTTATAATGATGAATTTTGTGTAGCCTATCTCTCTCTATACTTCCCCCTTTTCTCCTTCTTTCTTTCCTTCCTCTCTTTTTTCCTTCTTTCCTTCATTCTTTCCCCGCTTTCTTTCTCTTACAGATTAAACATAGTTTTTCATTCCTATAACCTTTAAGGTGTGTTGCATCTAATAGGGATGCAATGTTTTAAACAGATGTGGGAATAAATATATTAAAACGATAAAGTATTACATTTCCTGGACTGAAATATACCATGATTTTGTGCCTCAGAGACAACAGCTTCCAATCCATAATCATGGATTTGAGCTTATAAGCCTGAAGCAAATGTGATAATACTGTGCAAACAATAGCTTTTCATATATTTTTGTCCCTCTGGTGCATATCATTCCTATCAACCAGAATCATTCAATGATTCAGTCATTTAATAATGCACAACCTTAAACTTGGTATGCATGAAAGCCAATGAAGACAGAGCAGGAAAATAAGGTGAGAAGAGATGCAAAGAACAATAGGAAGAGAGAAGAAATAATCCATGGTAACATTTTAAAGTTCTAGACAGCCTTATATGAAAACGATTTAGTTACTTTGTTATAAAAAGTTGAATTGCATAGATGAACTCAACTGATGATATCATAATTAAAATTTGAATTGAGCTCTTGGTCAAAAAATTTGCCACTCAGGATTAAGTTTTGAACTATGTTGGAGTAGCATGTAAATAGAAATAGCCCTTTAGTGTTTATCCAAAGCCAAACAAATATTTTTCCAAATGTGTGTAGTTAATATCAAAACGTGGAAGTAACAAAATAAAAGTAATAGCCTTTGCAGTATGAGTCCATGTGATCAAATCCATTTCTTAGAAACTGTTGTTTACACTGGTGTTAGAGCTAATTTTACAAAAATACTTTGTTGTCTGAAATCTTAAATAAATTGGTAGCAAAGAGAAACACATTTGCCATCTAGCAAATGCGTTCTCTTAGGCATGTTCCTTATCATCACAATGAGGCCTTCACAACTTTATTCACCCCCCCCACCCCCCCGCACTCCCCCCCCCCCCCGCCGGGCCATTTTACCATACTGATCCCCTTTAGCCTGCTTTGTCCTTTTCTTTTTTTTTTGATAGCCTGTACCATCTTCTGACCTAATTTATAATTTTAACATGTCTATTAGTAGTTTATATTTTATCTACATTCCTCTAGAATGTACCACAAAATAGGCATCTTTGCTAGTATTGTTCACTAACGTACCCTAAGTACCTAAAAAAGTGCCTTACTCGAAGTATTTGGTCAATAAATAGAATTTCAATAGTTAATAGAAATAAATGATGGTTACCAAATTGTAATGTAGAGAATCTTAAATAATATAAAGGTTATTATTCATTACCCTGATATACTGTACTTTATAGGGCTATTCTTATTTTAAGAAGTCAAATTTCTTTTTCTTTTTCTGACTTCGGCTACCTGGACTGAATTAAAGTTACTATTTGGATGTGTACAAGTTCAAGAGTACGTTAATTTCTTTATAATCTCTAAACATCCCAAGATTGTGGATACTTCTTTATGAAATTATGTGACTTTTATTTAAAAAGGGTTAAAATATAGATAAATGGTGATGAAAACAGTTTGTGTTTCTGGCATATAATCATTCATGAATTTGAAATTATAAAAAGAGTTTAAATGATGCATTAGGAAATTAAGATGTCACAAGATAAAGTGTCAAAAAATCAAGACAATACACTTCCTAGAAATGTTCTGAAATCACCAGCAGTTATTTAAAGGCAAACTTAGGACAAGGAAATTCTTTGCTAGGCATATTTCAGTGACACAAGGTCTCTAGCATCAGTATCTTTCTTCAGCCAAAACCAACAAGTAAATATGAAAAGAATAAACTACTCTTTGAATCTGTAAGATAGATTAATTATATTTTAATCTAAAGATGGACCGTAATTACTTCAGCTGTGCTCTTTAAATTTGAAATCTCAAAATTGGAGAAGAAAGGACTAGAAAGTTATCTAATCAAATTATATGGCCTAATAGAACTCAGTTCTACTACTGATCTGTTAATATTGATACACCAGTTCTCACAGTTAAACATATAATTTGGCAAACTGTATTAATGTTCATCCTCCTCAAGATGTGAGGCCAAATTAAGCTAAAAAATATATTTAATTCTTTAATATCTGGAAAAGAAATAGAGACACAGAAAAATGATTATCATAATAGGTCATGATTAATACTGTTATATCCCGTTGTGTGAATTTGCACATGGATCAAATGTTTTGGATAATGAGAAAAAAAAGAGGCTTTCATTTAAAAAAATGTAATTATAAAAGTGACATTTACATTTAATATTCATGAAACAAATGTAGTTGTTAAATATGGTTGAAATTTCTAATTAGCAGTACATCATACCTAACCAAAGCTGGCTGACATGGAACCATGGTAGCTGTTGAAGACTCCGGCAATCTCAATCAGAAATCGGTTACACGAGTTTTTGCTTTTGGACTTAGTTCTTCCATCTTAAAATGTATTTTTGTCCTGATCTCATTGTGTGGCCCATGGGGTCCAAACCTATTCTTTCCCTTTACTAACCAGATGATATTTTTCCTATGCCTTGTTCCCCAATTCAGCTGATGATCCACAATCTTCCTGGATTTCTTGAACCTTCATCCTCAAATACTTCTTCTGTAAACACCTGTTTGTGGATCAGTTATTTGTTTTGGTGAGGGGCTAAACAGTGATGACCTTTCTAAATAGACTTACCTATGCCTTTGGGCCAGGCCCAAAAATATGGAAGATGAGAGCAGAAGGGAATTTTATATGCGAAAGAATGTAGAAGTTTAGAAGAAAAGAACGTCAGGAGTAGGAGTTGTGGGGGTGAGGGGGAAGAGAAGGAGGGGAAATAGGGAAGATTAACTTTTGAGCACCTGCCTTACTTGGCACACTTTTCAGTATCGGAGATGGCCAACTGATGTCCCAAAGGTTAAATATTTTATTTGGCCTGAAACATTCAAATGTTTGTAACAAAAAATTTCATATATAATTCAGTAATTCTAGCCTTTCTTGATAAATCAGATAACTTACAACACTGGGCCTGCAATCCTACAGGGTTATATTGGCAGGGATTGAGTTGTGAATATTGGCTTTATACATGGTATGCACTTTCATTTAACACACTTACCATCAGGTTCTTTTAATTTACACCTAACCTGCATCATTCAATTCCTTTGCTGTTAGCTGCCTGGCACTATAGGAATTTAAGTCTGCACAAAACCCATTCACTGAAGTGTCGTTTCTTTATCTAATCAACAGTACTTGTTAATAATCTACAGTGTGCAAAATATTATACTAGTTGATACAGATTATACAAAGATACTTTAAATGAAAATTCTGTCTTTAGGGAGACTAGAGTGTAGAAGAGGAGATAAATGAGAATAACATCAGCTATAATAAAAGCAGAAAAAGATTAGCTTTCCGAGAGACGTTATGCCTATACAGGAGAGAGAGACTATATTTCCAGTTAGAATATCAAGCAAAGCTTGACGGACAGGGTAGAATTAGAACAGGAACTTGGTAGCCAGATGGGTAGGGAGATATGCATTTGTGGAGTTCTGTTGAGAAGGTGAAACTTATGATCTCTTTTTAAGACTATCAGTATTAGGCATTAGATTCAAGTTATTTAGGTTTATAGATACATCCGTATTTCCTTATGTATATATATGTGTTATATTTATATAACATATTTATGTGATCTATACAGACATAGAGATTTTACTGATTTTAATCACTTTTCCTTGTACATATATATAAATTCCATCAGAAATTTTATTAGAAAATTCTCCAAGATCTTTAATAATAATTTAATAATTTTTAATAATAATATATTGTACTCTCATACAAAAAAGCATTAGATTTTTTATTTTAATAATAATTAAAGTTAATTGAATAAAGTTCCAAGGACTTTACATATATTGTATCTTTTAATCTTTACAAACACCCTACGATATTATCTCTAGTTTATAGATGTGGGCCCTGAGTCTAAGAGAAGTTACATTTGTCTATGGTAAGATAGTAAGTGGCAGAATCAGACTTTGAACCCAGACAGGCAGCCTTAGAACTAACAGGACTATGATATATATTGACTGTATTTACAATAGCAGCTTTTTTTTATCAGTGGGAAAAAACACTCAAGCACAGGGCCATCAAAACTCAACTAGTCAAAAGACACAAACTTTTCTCATCTGGTTTGTGAATTTCCCTTGAACCTTCTTCCTAGAAATGAACAGCACCCCCACCCCCACCCCCACCCCCTCCACTGAGTTCTCAGGTGACTGTGCTGAAAAACATGCAACAGAGTTTGAATTGTTCTGCAACTCATCCTATCAAACATTAAATTACTTACTTGAAATAAGAGGAATTACATCTTAACACAAAATAATATGACGTGTTAAATGAATGGGAAGTTAATGAAGAAAATAATGTTATATTAATTGGTTGGGTTAGCAAAATTGTATCCTTTATGATACTATTCTTAACCATGAATGTCACCAGTAACCAGGGGTCCAGGCCAAGGTGTCATCTTTGATTCGTCACTTTTCAGTACCCACCTCGTTCAAGTAAATACAAGTTCCACCAGATCTATCCTTTTAGTCTCTTGCAAATCAACCTCCTCTCTACTTTCAGTGTAATCTTCACTTGGTCTCCATCTCTCCCCATTGCTGGAGTAACCTGATTAGACTTCACTTTTTCACACTGACGATTCAGTGGTGTTTCTGAAGCTTAAATATGAAAATGTCACTGTGGGGGCTAAACCCTTCAACCTTCCATGATCCCTAAAGCTAGTCAGGTGCCTCTCCTCTCTATTTTCAACCTCTTGTGCCTACGCTTGTCACAACACTTATCTCACTACTGTAAATTGGTCATTTGCTTACTTTTTCCAGGACTGACTATAAGTTCCTGAAAGGGAGGAATCACACTTTGCTTGACATAGTTGGGAGGAAAAAATTGAATGAATGAATGAATTCAATTGAACATAAAATATATGAATAAGAGATACAAATTAATGAATACGATATTTAAAACATCACGTTAAATGCTTTAAAAGAGACAAAGAAATACATACATTATGACACTAGATCAATTTTTACAATTTCATTTGTCATATGCTCTAAAGATTATTCCAAGCAGCTGCATTTGTTTCCTATGAAATAAATTATAATCTTCATTGTATCATAGTTGGAAGAGAGTAAGTAAGGGTACCTCTGAAGATAAGTGTAAAATAATGCATAATAAGAAGAGTATCTTTAACGTGACTAGAAGCTAGTTCTGAGATTCATTTTTATTGAATTTTACTCCAAAATCCTCAAGCTATTTTTTATCCTTTGATTTCCTTACTCCCAGCAGGTGCTCAATTTTTAATTGAACGTACTATAATGATGTGATATATTTTAAATACATAAAATTATACATATTATTTATTTTGATCCAATTAAATAAGCTTTTTTTGAATGCTTGCAAATTAGTCTTGGCACTGGTGATTCGAAATATATTGAGAGAAGATCCTCCCAATGAATGTGTTCAAACCTAGATTAGTCATCTCTTAGAGGAGATGTTGAAGAAGGATCCTAGGCATACAGGTGATTGGTCTAGAAGCCCTTTATAATTCTTCCTAAGTCTGGTATTTTGTGATTCAACCCATATTATAATCTTTTGATAGGGCTGGAGGCAACTTCTCTCTGAATCATCAGCATTGCAGCAAATTCTTGCATCTGGTACAGTAGATCAGAGTAATTCTCTTTCAAGTGAACATTCAAATGGAGACGTGTAACAGTTCCTCCTTATACAATTTCTTCCTGCCTAATTTCCACTGAATTATGTATATGAGGAGAATTTAAGCAATTTGGAAATATGTTCTAGCAACACTATCACTTGCATAATTCTTCCTATTTTACAATTAATAATTACAATTAAGGTTACTTACCTCAGTGTAGGACACAGTCTTGTGGTTCCTGGTTTCAGTTTGCCTTATATAAGACTATTATGTTATGAAACAGAATAAAAAAATATAGGTTTAAATGATATGTAAAGTGTTATAATCAAATCATTTGTTATTTTGTATATTTCTTCTGTAAAGGAAGATCCATTTATTCAAAACCTGTACTGTTTAATATGTGATATGTCCTGTACAATATGAGAGAACAAATAATTGCTCTAAGAAAATGATCTGTTGACACGGATGTCTATAGAGAGAAGGAAAATGTACATTGGGAAACCACAGAGCTGGTATAGGAGAGTCCTACAATTCAGAGCAGGACTCATTCTGTTAAAATCTCAGAGGACTTGAATTCTAAGGCAACTCAAAATAAGTAATTTATTGGCCCAAGTAAATATTTAGGAAAGATTGATACAAACAGAAGGCCAAATTAGTTATGAAAGGAAGTGATGAAGAAAGAAAAAAATATTACATTTAAGCATCAATCAAGTGGGGTTGAATTATCTATAAGGAAGAACTTTCCTCAAAGAACATTAAACTTATAAATTTAAATATTAAAATTATAAAGTTAAGTTTTAATTAGTCTATGGAATCTTATTTTGAGAAATTTTCTAAAATATTTGATTCATCTAGTTATATAAATATGAGAATTTACCTGAAGGAAGGATATTATCTTTTGTTACTTTTAAGCTTCCTTTTCTGTCTCTAGTTTCTATAGAAGTCTCCAAGGAAAAGGCAATGAATTCAGAAAAATTCTCTTCTGTTTTGGTTTGGTTTTTCAAGCCTATTTTTATCTAAATGGAAAATTGTTCATAAAGGATAGCAACCATTTCTTTCATACATTTTCTAGAGCATGACAGGAATATATTAATACATTGAAATTTTGTGTTTCGTAAAATTTTCAGTGACCATAAATGCTTTCTAAGTATTAAAACATACTTATAGCTTGAATTATTTAAACATATTTGATCAAAGCAACATACATGTATTTACTTGTGATGTTAATTATCATAAAGTGAAATTGTGTTGAAAATGCTTCTTTTAATGATAAGGATGGTAAGTTTTATGTTGCCTTGGTTAAAGGAGACTTTGCTGACAACTACAGCTTGAATTGATTCTTCGTTTTGCACCTCAATTTGTTTTTTTTTTTTCCATTTTGGATAAATGTACCATGATTAAATTTGGATTGAGTAGGGTTATGCCTTTATTTTCCTTTAGGTGGAGAAAATGTTACAGTGAAAGAGTAAATTCAAAAGGAAGACCAGCATGGTACCTCCACCACATGTTCTGAGTACAATAGTTTAGAGAAGAACACGTTTGAAAGCTGAGTATCTGTAAATAGATTTCTTAAGTATACCTGTGTCTCATACCCTTGGAACATCTACATAAGTCCCTTGAGATGTGCCTATCAGTTTGAAGACTGATGATCCATGCAATTGTAATTTCATGTTAAATATAGCTTTCCTTTACTGTCAGCATCTTAAATGAATGCCTTCAAATACTTTGAAAGAAATCTAGTTTTCACCTGGAGGAAATCTGTTTACCCTGGAATCCACCTAAGAGAGTATTGCTAATTTTTTTATACACGGTCTGGAAGTGGGTTAATATTTTCCTCACTTTCTATTATTGCTTAGAAGCGTCCAATTTTCCATTCAGGGCAAAGTGTCTGACCTTTTGGAACTTACACCGTTTGATATGTGACTGTTTACCTATATCACTAGTGTCATCTACAAAACTCCTAGTATCTTGAACTTAGTCACTGAGGACTATAACTTCTTTCTCAAAATCTTCCTCTTGTCTCTAAATTCTACTATTATCAAGAGTTAATTTAACATTCTTACATGGCTCATCCAAAATCCTAGGCATTGCGTTTGTGAAGGAAAATTACTTTTTGCTTGAGTCTGTTTCATTTATTTCAGGATATTGAAAATTCTTGAATTGCCCCTAACTGCCAGTAGCAAATTCTTCCCAGTCTTGTAAATGATCAAAAGCAATTCTACATGTTTCTACATGCTCCCTATTAAGGAGAGTTAGGAATTTTATCCAATCCAGTCAAGAACCACTTCCTTCAATTCTTCGTTCTCTTCATTTCCACATCCACTTCACTTCTGCAACCTATTTGTAAGGCTTACCTCAACTTTGACTCGTAAATGTTGATTAAGTACCTAGAATATGTTAATTTTTTATCTTAACCTCCTAAGCTTCTAATGTCTCTTATTTAGATATTTCTACAATGGTAGTTGTATTTTGAGGGACATCTGCTTCTGAAAAACCAATATTCCTATTTCTTTCCATTAACTATTTTGTAAGTCACTTCAAATCCATGGTCCCTTCATCCATTCTGGTACCAACATTCTTAATTTCCTAGTTCCACTATCCTTTCAAGCTGAATCGTAAAATTCCAGTTCTCAATCTATACTGCATAATGAAGTAGCCCTAGCCACATGTGGATGTTTAAAATCAAATTTTAAGTAATTAAAATGAACTGATATTAAAAATGTAGTTTCTCTGTCATTCTAGCCATATTTCAAGTGCTAAAAGCCACTTATGACTAGTGGCTGCCAAATTGGAAAGCACAGAATAGAACATTTTCATCACTGCAAAAAATTCCGTTAGACATCCCTGGCCTGAATTATTTATCCCAACAACCAGACTACTGAAACCTATGGAAGAAAACCACAAAATCATGCACATTGATGCCATTGTATATTTCCATGCCCAAAACTTATCTGGACTGTGAATGTTGCTCACAGAAATGAATATATTTTCTATTTTCGACTGCTATTTCAAATGCTCTCTACTGACCAAAACTTGACTGCAGCAAACCTGCTCTCACTCTTCTTGCCATCAAACCTGCAAAATAATCATCTGCACCTTTCTTTGCTCTTTTCCTCCCTTTTCAGTAGAATGTGTCCCTCTTCCTCTTTAAAGGCAGGTCTTTCACCTGTGCTGAAGCATCACAACAGAGACTTTGTTCTATTAACTTCCTCTTCTCTCAACTTTTTCAATATTTCTGTCTCTAATGGTTTAACATGATGAAATCTCTCCCTTGGAAGAAACAATAACAACCAAGACTTTTTAATCCCATATTCTTTTGATAGGTCTTTTTCAACAGTTTCTTTCTTGAAATAATGCCCTACACTTACTCTCTTTACATCCTTTCCTCTCACTCACTCCTTATATACTATACTTTCCCTTCTGCTTCATTATCCCCAGAAACTACCCCCTCCATAGTCACTAACGACCTTCTTCTGACTGGTTTCCAATGGATACTCCTCAGTCTGTGTCCTTCTAAACTTCTCTCAACATTTGACATCACCAATCCTCCTATTTTCAAGGAATACTCTGTTCGTATGCTGTCCCTAACAAAATATCCCCCAATTTGCCTCCTATCTCTCTGGTTTCCTTATCTAGCTCTATTTCCTTTACCATTCATTTTATATTGATATTTTCAGGATTTATTCTGAGTCATCGAAGAAGATATTTGTTATATGTGAGGGGTACTCAACTTCTTTGGAATGGCATCTCTATATTTTGGTAATTTCTCATATTATGACTCTTCATCTTCTCAAGGGAGAAACCCAAAAATTTGCTTTTTGAGACTCTCTTGGTACCATAGTGAGCATGTGATCTAGGTCCTGCTTATCAGAGTCACTCTCAAGGTACTACAACTGGAAATTCAGTGAACATGAAGAAGCAGGTGCCTGGGGAATTAACTTCTTGGTGCGTCTGATAGCGGAAGGCTCCAGCTCTTGGCTGGCTGGAGTGGCAGACCTTCTGGTTTATTCTCCAGTATTGACTGTATGAACTGCAGGTCCTCAGGGGAGCACAGAACCTGTTGGAGCTTCAGTATATCCCTAGAAATGCCTCATGGTCTAGCACTGCTGCTGTCTGATTCCAGGCCTGGATCTTTGAACCAGATTCTGTAAGCTACTGAAAATCCTTCAATAGATTCTTTTCTTGCTTAAAAACAGAAGCGGTTTTTATGTCAGCGACTGAGAACGGTGATCATTGCAGCCTTGGTTGTCTTTTTTTTTTCTTTCCCTTCCCCTCCTTTCTCCTTTCCTTCTTTCATTCCTTTCTTTTTCATTCTCTGTGCATTTTTTAAATGACCTCATTCATTCCCATAACTACAATGATTATTTTTATTCTAAAGACACCTGAATCATATGACCCATCCAGACTTGTCTCTTAAGCTTCATGGCTATATGTAAAGTGCACTGTACTACTCTGCTTATGCTTATTTATTCAACAAATAAGAAATATGTGTTCACCACATGCCAGCAGCAGACTAGGTTCTGGAAACCCAAAGATGAATTAAAACTAGACCCAGTCTTGTCTTTATGAAACTTGAAGCTTAGTGGATCAGGAGATACTATCATAATCACATAATCGTATGCAAAAGTGCAACTTTGACAAGTGCAACAAGGAGAGCTGCATAGTGCTATGGGTGCCTGTGAAAGAGGTATTTGATCTAGGCAGGCCAGTAAACGCTTCTTTCTTTAGGAACTGGCTTTTAAAGCTACAGTCCATAGAATGAGAAAGAGTTGAAATTGGTGCTGGAGAGCTTTTCTGGCAAAAATAGAGCATGATATGAAGAGCTGTTGAAGGAGAATCAAGATGCAATTGCAGGACTAGAAGGACACAGTGTTGTTGGAGTAGAGGAGTGTGGAGGAAAGCTGATACCCGAAACTGGAAAGGCAGGAGCCACGTCATCCAGGTATTTGTAGGACAATTTAAGAACTTGGCCTTAATCTTGAGAACGGAAGGAAGCTATTGAAAAGTTTTAAGTAGGAATATGATGGGAGGTGACAAGATCAGATTCATATACTGAAGTTTACTCTGGCCTCAGCGTGGAGAACAGATTGCAATAGGAGAAGGATGAAAGTAGACAGACCAGTTCAGAGCCTTTTGGAGTCATTCAAATTAGAGATGATAACATTTAAACTAGACGGTTGGTAGGGATGGAAAGAACTAGACAGATTAGAGGGACTTTAAAAAGGAACATATATGGAACTTTGTGATAATTTGGGTTCGGAGGGTAAGGGAAATAACACATGCATGGGTGTTAGTGCCTTTCACTGCGATGGAGAACTCTGGGGAGAAGATCAGGAAGGCCTTATCGGCATCTCAGATTCAGTTTGTCTAAGAGGAACATACTATTCCCTTCTGCTGGAGGCTGGCTCTTATTTCCCTTGATCCTTCCCTCAGTTGCTCAGTCCAGACACCAGCAGACCATCCCTGACTCCTCTTTATCTCTTTCCCCAAGAGGAAATCTAGCATTAACTCTTTTTGAGTCTACCTACCAAATGTCCCATTCTTAGTTAAGCAACCATCGTCTTACTGGAACAGTCTAATCTCTTCATTCTTCTCACTGCTTCTGATATTGTTCTTATATAATCCGTGTTCCACACTTTAGCCCAAGCAACCTCTCAAAAGTTCAAAGTTGATTGTGGTATCTATCTTATTAAAATCCTTTTTTCTATTGGCTCCCAATGCTTATAAGATAATAGTCAAGCATCTAAACTCACCTATAAATCCCTGCATGATATGAGCCTTGCTCACTTCTTTAACCTTACCTCTCACTACCTCACAAAATCCATCCTATTCTCAAGGATACAACCACAACAAATTTCTTTCAGTTTTAAGAATGTGTAAGGATCTTACTTTTCCACCCCTATGCACACATTATTTCCTTCACCTGGAATATTCCCATTCCATATTATTCCACTCCAACTCTGCTCTTCCTGGCCTATGCTTGCTTTGTCCTCACTTCCCCTCCACTGTTTGTTAAGTGGCCCTTCTCTGAGGTCTTTTGAACAATGTTCAATTCCCATGTGACGAGCATTGTATTTTATCAGCGCTGTATTTTAATTTCCTATTTATATTTTTGTCTTCCCTTCTTGATTGTGAATGCTTTAAGAGCAAGAGTAGAAGTCACTGTATCATCAGCAACTTGCAATACTTGAAATATACTTGGTCATAAATCGATAGTTTTTAACTGAATTTGGAATTAGCTCTTCTTCTCTAACCCTATGGCCTTGAAATAAACTGAAGGGAACAAATAAGGATATAATGTAAGCAACAAATTTATTTGTACATTTTGATGCCTAGCACCTAATGAATTTAAATGTTTCGGATCTGGTCCATGGATGATAGAAATGTCTGGACAAATAAAATTAGTAATACTTGTTTTTCAAGAAAGATCAAATAATTCATATGATTAAATCATATGTTTAATTGTAGAATTTATAGCAAGTGTTTTGTTATGATTTTTAATGATTCACAGGTTATCTTTCAGGAAATCTTTAAAAATCTGTTTAATTTTATTTCAACCTAGATACAGTCTCTGCCTGCCTAAAGAAAGATGATTTATTGCAGGACCTATTTCGTTTCTCTCCTTTACTTTGCATTTTTTCATCTGTGCAAACTATGCTGCTCTTTGGTGCCACCTAATGATCAAAGGTGGTACGTCCTTCTGAAAAGAAAAAGGATCAAAATTAAAATGGATCTATTTTTATGTTGCTCTTTGATGCCACCTGATGACCGAAGATGATACTTTCTTTCTGAAAAGAAAGGATCAAAATTTAAATGGATCTATCTTCCCTTCTCAAATCTGTAAAGTAGAGAAGGGTTGAAGTCTCCCTAGGTTGTGTGTGCGGGCTAAATAAGGGAGAGGCAGAAAGAGAGAGAGACAGAGATGGAGAGAGCAGGGGGAGGGAAGAAGTAGGACTTTGTAATCTTCCTTAGTCCATTCATTAACATCACTTCCCTACCACAACTCTTCCCCAGACATAAAATTCAAATATTTTCATTTGGAATGGTCAGGAAACACATAACCTAGAGAGTAAAACTGAACTTCTTTAAGACTTGGAGCATGTCTCACAAAGGTGTTTGGAATTAAAATAACTTGAAATCTGAGTTTCCTCTTAGCTTTCAAATTTCTTCTCTGATGCTCTCTTTAAAAATCCTTAGGTTTTACCTCCTCCTACTGGAACTAAAGAGAATATCACTTTTAACACCATCAGAAATTAAAAACATTCAATAATTATTTTTCTTTGAATATTTAATAGACCTCTTCTGTAAAACCATTGAATCTGATATTTACTTTCTGTAAAGTATTAAATTGTTTATTAAATTTCTTTAAGGACTAAAGTTTACTTAATTGCTTTAAACTATTGTTTCTTTTTTATAAAGATTTTATTTTTCCTTTTTCTCCCAAAGCCCCCAGTACATAGTTGTGTATTTTCAGTTGTGGTCCTTCTAGTTGTGGCATGTGGGATGCCACCCGAGCATGGCCTGACGAACGGTGCCATGTCTGCGCCCAGCATTCGAACTGGTGAAACCCTGGGCCACCGGAGCAGAGCCTGAGAACTTAACCACTCGGCCACGGGGCTGGTCCCTAAACTACTGTTTCTTAATATTATTGTAATATAGGATTCAATAATTGTTAAGGAAATGTAATCAAAACAATGTTTCTGACTTTTTCTTTGTATTCATTATTGATTAAAGTTATATTTTGCCAAGATTATCTCCATTTCATCTGTTTTAATTTATTGGCAAAAAAGGTGTTCATAGAGGTCTTATCACTTTCATTCTGTAAATCACTTGTTCTCGTTTCCAACATTGTTTGTAAGTGTGATATTTTTATCTATTTTTTATTTTTCTTGAATGTCCTAGGTTTATCCTTTATTTCAAAGAAAATTTTGTCTTTTTCTTCCCTAAGCATTCTTCCATTTTCTACTCTTGTTTGTAATACTGAGTTCTGTATACTTTGAGTTTATTATGGTACGTTATTCTTTTTTCCAACTTTTAAGTTGAATTATGATCTCATTATTTGTTTATTTTAATTGTCCTTTAATTTTAGAGCAGTTTTATATTTATAGGAAGATGATGAAGACAGTAGAGTTCCCACATACCCTACACCCAATTTTCTCCACTATTAACAACTTACAGTTGTGTAGTGAATTTGTTACAATGAATGAACCAATATTGATACATTATTATTAACCACAGTTCATACTCAATTCAGATTTTCTTAGTTTTTCCTTAACGTATTTTTCTGTTCTAGGATCCAAAGATACCATATTACATTTAGTTCTCATGTCTCCTCTTGGTTTCTCTTGGCTATGACAATTTTTCTTGTCTTCTGATGATCTTGATAATTTTGTGGAGTAATTGTCAAGTATTTTGTAGAATGCTCCTCAACTGGGAATTGTCTGATATTCTTCTCATCATTAGACTACAGTTTTTGGGAGGAAAAGCACGGAGGTACAGTAGGATTATCATTTTAGCATATCAAGTGTGTATACTATCAACATGGTTTATCACTGTTAATGTTAACTTTAGTAAATATGACATGTGCTTTGGATCTCATCCCCTCCTGAGTTTCTGATTTGGTAAGACGGGTGAGCTAACAGGCTTCCAGGTGGTGCTGATGCTGCTGGTCTGGGGACCACAGTTTGAGAACTACTGTTATAAAGGAAAAGAGTATGAATCATGGGCAGTGACTGGACCATGAAAGATTATGAATTTTACTCTATAATATATTATGCTTCAATAAGCCTGACTTAAACAGCAAAGCAAACAAAGGAGAATTTTAAACTACTATTTAGAACAAGAACTAGTATGGGTTCTGGGACAATCATCCTGGCTCTCTCCCTCCTAGGTGAAGGATGTTGGGTACATTCCTTATCACTTCTGTGCTTCTGTAGATGATAATTCTGTTGATTTCATGGAGTTTTCTGAGGATTACAATAGTATTTGGTACATGGTAACATCCAATCCATGTTAAATATTGATATAGTATGGTGGTACGCTTTTATTAAAATAAAAGGAAAACCTATTAGGTGAGTATGTTTTCCTAGTAAACTTCCAAAAGAGAATAAATCTGATTTCTTTTTTTTTTCAAGGACAACCAGGGTTAGCGAAAGATACACCAGATTATAAACAATGGTTGTATTGTTAACAGAATAAAATGTGGAAAAAAATGTAAATAAGATTCTATTTGTAACAAAGTTGTATTCATGGTATTGATTATGCCTGAAATTGCAAATGGGTAAGTTTACCTTAAGCTTGTCCTTTACAGAGCCGTGTGATGTCATATAATTTGGATTAATATATAATACAGACATTCACAAATAGCTCCAATTATAACATTGCTGAAAAATATATTATTATAATACCTTGAATGGATTGATATTAGGTTTCAATTAGTTCCTCTACTTAATTAATCTATTGATGTGATCTTTGGAATGAGTTACACTGGTGGTTCTCAAATATAACACACTTCAGAATATAGAGGGGTAGTTTAAACACAGATTATGGAACTCACTTTCAGAGTTTACAATTCAGTGGGTTTGAGGTGGAGTCTAAAAATCTGAATTTCTAAAAGTTGTAGATGATATTGATGCTGCAGGTCCAGGGATATCACATTTTCAGAACCATTTGGCCAAAACCATGTAGGAAGACTCTGTTGGAAACCCGCAGTATCCTACAATCCTTTAACAATTACTGGGTGTCCTTTAAGGTATGGAGTCATTGAATAAGATGTCATATCTGAGAGTTATAAAGACTCATCTTCCTGTTCACTGCTTCCATATCCCTCTGAGAGAATAAGTGCAAGGTAACTATCCTGACACCTTGTGACTATATGTCTATGGGTACAAGCTTCTCAAAATAAAAAGCTAACCACCTCTATTTTCTCACATGCTCTTCAAGCTTTGCCCTAAATCTCCTCAGTGCCTGCAGGATATGCACAGACCACTTAGCTTTTTGTCTTTTCCCTTAAGACTCTCCAGTCTTATCCTTCATGATACCAAGCCAAGTTGTGTGAAGTTCCCTTTATGCCCTGGTCTGTTTTTGTCGCTGCTCTTTTGCTCACACTGCGTTACCACCTGGGATGCTGTTTCTCCCTCATTCTATATCTAATTAGTAAGAATTGTCTCAAGACTCGTCTCCTGCATGATTCCTAATTCACCAGGTAGAAGTCACTCAACCTTGTGTATAGTTTGATTTAAATCTATAAGACTGTATTTTATTTACCTGTTTACATGTCTATCTCTTCTGAAAGGAATGTGAACACCAGGTAACAGTTGCAAAGTGGACTTCTTTTAGAAAATATCTAAGTTTGTCCACATTTACAATTCTGTGACCATGTGTATCTTACCAATTGACCATTTAGGCAACTTTGAGTATGTTGAATGTTTTCGTTTCTTTTTTCAAATGCCAAAATTGAAACTGAGCTGGGAGAATCTCTTCCTTTCATCTTCTAGCCTGAATCTTTTAGCAGATTTAATTCTAAAATCAGTTAGCTGTCCTGGGCTGAGTCACTTCTGCACTATAGTCAATCTGTCTGAGGTAGAATTCCAACACTACCATTCAGCAGAGTTTTAAGTTCTTCTCTCAGTGCCGTCTGATGTTATAATATTGTACAACGGGCTCTACCCTTTACTCTGATGGCCACAGGGCTCTCTGCTCTAATTTTTTTCCTCAATTACTTATCTCCAGATGCTCTACACCTGTGTCCATGATTATACCAAGGTTTATTTATGATTCTTCTATACATATTGCTATTTTTTATTTCACTGTGGAGGAAATATTTCTGTGGGGATGCTAAATGTGCTTATGCAGACAGCAATCAACACCTAATTAACATTAGAGGTAGTTTAGAGGCAGTTTAACAGACCTGTCCTTTTGGGTGTTACAGAGTCCACACCATGACTTATAATTTCTCTTCCAACTCCACTATATCTATGTCTTACATGGACCCTTATGTGGAAAGAAAAGTTAAGCTTACAGTAAATGCTTACTTATCAGTAATTATAAAGATGAAAGTCCTTGTGGATTAACCTAATCAGTTTATTACTAAATATGTTCATGAAAATTTCTTTCTTAGCAAGATGTGGATTTTTTTTTTTTTTTTTTTACCGCTTCTCAATATAATTGCTCTTTCAAAAGGAAACTATTTCATTCCTGTTTATTATTTCCTTTACATTGTACTCCCTAATGTCTACCTTTCTGGGATATTTATTATGTGGATTTTCAAATGTCAAGATATATAGACATATATAGTCAGGTTATCTTAACTCTTGTTTTGCATTTTTTACCTTTTTGACCTTTGCACTGATCTGCCAAAAAAAATCTCTCTACTTCAACTCCTACTTGGCTGAATCGATACTTTATTTTAATCTCTAGAGAATTTTTTATTTCAATGATCATGTGATTAATTTCTATAATAATGATAATTTCTTTTTAAAAGCGGTCTACTTTAAAATAGGTGTAATATCCTAGTGAATAATCCTAGACATACTAATTATTAATCTTTTAAAGTTTTCTGCATAAACCAGTTTCTTCAGGTGTTAATGCTTCTTTTTGTAATTTTGAGGCCTCTCTATCATGCTCTTGGTTGACTGTTTATATTAGAACACAATGTACTATATTGCATATTGTTAGGTTCTAAATTATATTTAACAGTTTTCTTGAGGTATATTGCACAATTAACAGCTGGAGAGTATATGCATCTAGTATGCTTTTCTTTAGAGTGTGTGGCTAGCTTGTTTGACAAAAGCAATCCATTTTCCCTCTTGGTCTTTTGTCACCTGGGTTACACTTTTACATCCATAATATTTGTTCTAGAAATATCTATTGTCAGAACTCCCATTTTAGATAGCTTCGCTCTCAGCTTTTGCCCAGGAGGAATCTTCCAAGTCAGAAGTGGAGAGTTAGGCCAGCTATTCGGCCACCCATCAATTAAATGCGCAGCTGTTCCCACAGGCGCCTCCTCCGTCAGCGTTTGCCGTCTCTGATCTTGAGGTTCTGTTCTGCTGAGATAACTCAGCATCTTCGAAGGCTCTCTCTCGTCTCCATGATGTTGTAATTCTACTGACAATCCAATTTTACCTGTTTTATATATTCCAGATAGTTGTCCCTAATTTTGTCATTTGGTGCTTATCAGAACTTTTTCAGTGTGTACTTACAGCTTTTCTATGATTTCAATATTATTTTAGGAGAGTGAATAGGTAAAGAAACGTTTTCAATCAGACTTCTTGAACCAAAAAATGTGCATTTTTTCCCCAAGATGTTTAAACATGTTTAAACATTATAGAACTGTTTTTTTCATTTTTCATAAATATATTATTCAAAGGATCTGAGTCATGTTGCATACCACTTACCAACTGGAGCAGGTAGAAAAGAGTTCGGCTGCGATGATAATTAACCACTTTTATTGCTAAAGGGATTTGGTTCCCAGGTAATCTCCAGAAAGCTTAATTTAGAAGTTAGTTGTTTTACAGTTTAATTAACAACTTTACTACTATCTAGTTAAATATTATGTCCTTTTTCTCGTTTTTAAAACATAAGATTTTTTCCCCTTACGTACCACACCCCAAATCATCAAAAATATTTTTCTGTTCCTGCTCCATTCTATTTCATATTATTTTAATGCTTTGACCATACTCTTTTTCATTCTGATTATTTCCTTTGTTCCTCATCCTTCCCCTAAACAAAACAAATCAACACTCAATATTTTTCTTTCTCTACATTCAGACCTGGAAATCAAAAATTACAAGTGTATCACATTGAATATAGAAAGCATTCTCTGTCGCAATCTTGAGAAACAGTCTCCCATTAGTTATAAATTCTCTCATTCAGGACTGAAAATATAATAGCATACCCTGAAGTGTCTTTCTGTGTCTGCAGATAATCTATGTGGTTTGATGCAAAGAATGTGACCTTTTCATACTGTTATTTCTACCAAAGGGCAAAGACTCCTGATCCAGGTGTCTGATAAGATTTTCTAGACAAATTTATGACTGGAAAGTGTAAGCTTACATATCACATTGATTGCAGAGTTCTGGGAAAAATGTTTAAGGAGGTTCAGCTATGCCTTAAAGATTAACAAAATTTGTTAACAGATAACTGTCAGTGCAGTCCACTCCTGAGGCTCTAACACAAACCTAACAAGATCGAAAGAGCATTCAGAAACGTATAAAATTTCAAACATAGGCATAGAATTAGGAAAACACAGGCATGTGTAAAATTAAGAATGCACCAAATTGGATGGAGCTAAGATTTTTGGAAAGTGAATTGGAGGTAAAGTTAAAGTAAAGCTTGAAACATGTTACAGAAGGAATTAAACATCAGTCAAAGATTTTAAAAAAGTATTTAATATGAAAAAGTTGATCATGCTGCAAAGTACATCATACAACAAAATCCATCAACCCATCACCAAGATTCAATATCAACATCTTTCAAAGCTTGTTTCACCTAACCCATCACAGTTTGATTTTTTTTTTTAAGATTTGATTTTTTTCCTTTTTCTCCCTAAAGCCCCCCGGTACATAGTTATATATTCTTCGTTGTGGGTCCTTCTAGTTGTGGCATATGGGACGCTGCCTCAGCGTGGTTTGATGAGCAGTGCCATGTCTGCGCCCAGGATTCAAACCGACGAAACACTGGGCCGCCTGCAGCGGAGCACGTGAACCCAACCACTCGGCCATGGGGCCAGCCCCCATCGCAGTTTGATTTTTCTTGGAATATTTTAAAACAAATCTCAGATATCACACCATTTTGCCCCTACACACTGTAGTATGAATCTCTAAAAAGTAATTTTAATATAGCTACTGCTATAGACTGAATGTTTATGTACCCCTAAAATATGCATGTTGAAATTCTAATCCCCAGTGTGGTCATATTTGGATTTGGGGCCTTTGGCAGGTGATTAGGTCATGAGAGTGGAGCCCTTGTGAATGGGATTAGTGCCCTTATAAAAGAGAGCTTCCTTGCCCATTCTGTCACATGAGGACACAGCAAGGAGACAGCTGTCTATGAGCCAGGAAGGGGGCTCTCACCAGACACTGAATCTGCCAGCATCTTGATCTGGGAGTTCCCAGCCCCAAGAACAACAGGAAATAAATTTCTGTTGTTTACAAGCCAGCTGGTCTATGGTACTTTGTTACAGCAGCCCAAATGGACTAAGACAAATGCAATGCCACTTTTACACTCAACAAAATTAACATTTTATTAAAAGCATTTAATGTGAGGTACTATTCAAATGTTCTTGATAACCTGTAACAGGTTGTTTTTTAGATCTATTATTCAAATCAGGATTCAAATAAGTTTCATTTTTAGTATTTCATTATTTTTTCTCCCAAGTCTTTCTTATCCAGAAGAGTATCACATATCTTTGTCATTGTTGTTGAAACATGAAAAAATTATTTTTAATTATTCTATGTATTTTATTACATAGAGTACAAATTTTTCCTTAGAAACATTATGTTTCCTGTCACTAATAACATGATAACATGACTGAGATACTTATTTTATATATCTAAATCTTCTTATCATCTGATAATATTAGCTATAGTGTACCCTGGAAATGAAAATAAACAAAATAGTTTTAGGAACACATGTGTTTCCACCCACTAGTATATTTATAAATCACACAAAGATACAAATTTATTTTAAAATAAAGGCATTGAACATGAAATCAGTTCATCACATCTTTTTACTAAGATAATGGCAAGACATACTTTGTGGAAAAATAAAAATTGAAGGAGAAAAATCACTCTCAACTTAGATTTTTTTTTTAAAGATTTTATTTTTTCCTTTTTCTCCCCAAAGCCCCCCAGTACATAGTTGTATATTCTTCGTTGTGGGTCCTTCTAGTTGCGGCATGTGGGACGCCGCCTCAGCATGGTTTGATGAGCAGTGCCATGTCCGTGCCCAGGGTTCGAACCAACGAAACACTGGGCCGCCTGCAGCGGAGCGCACAGACTTAACCACTTGGCCATGGGGCCAGCCCCTCAACTTAGATTTTTAATGCCTTAAAAATAACATCAAATCTGCAAATCACCTTGTCCTCTATGTGTACCTGTCACCCTGATAATAAAACATGGAGAGGACTCTGAACATGATAAATGCGTTTCTTACATTTTAAACCATTTCCTTAAAATAAAGGACAATAATTTGAATCCTATTTTACATCTCTACTTAAGTTTATATTGCATTAAAATGACTTTACATGAAAGAGCTTGTTGTATCATGGGATAATACCTAAGAAATATTCTATAGCATTCCTATATCTACATTAATGGGTATTTCACAGTATGCTTAAACAAATCTTCTAGTATATATCAAATCTTCCAACAACAGGAACAAAAATTTGACAATGTTAATCTTTTTTTTTTCAAAGCAAAGATATTCAATGTTACTGCCTTTGGAAAAACTTTGACTTTCAAAGACACACGTAAATCACCCATAGTAACTGGTAACATTTGAGTAAAATTTGTCACTTGTGGTTGAGTCTCTACATGGCTACCTTTTGTTTGTTTGCTTAATAGACAGTTTTTTAAGGATAATTTTTAGGTCTACTGAAAAATTATGCAGAAAGTACAGAGATTTCCAATATACTCTCCCTCCCAACAACAGTTTCCCCTATTATTAACATCATGCAATAGCATGGTACATTTATTACAACTGATGAACTAATATTGATACATTATTATTAACTAGAGTTCATAGTTTACATTAGGATTCACTTTTTGTGTTGTACACTTCAATGGGTTTTGGTTAATGCAAAATATCATGTATCCACCATTACAATATCATACAAAATAGTGCCACTGCCCTAAAAATGTCCTATTTTCCACTGTTCTTCCCTCTGCTGTCCCCTGAATGCTTGATCTTTTTACTGTCTCCGTAGTTTTGCCTTTTCTCATATAGTTGGAATCATTCAGGCTATATCCATCTTAGACTGGTTTCATTTAATTAGCAACATGAATTCAAGGTTCCTCCATGTCTTTTTACGGTTTGATAGCTCATTTCTTTTTACTGCTGAATAAGATTCAATTGTACGGATGTGCCACAGTTTGTTTAACCATTCACGTATTGAAGGACATCTTGGTTGCTTCCAACTTCTGGCAATTATTAGTAAAGCTGCTATAAACACTCGTGAAGGTTTTTGTGTGGACATAAGTTTTTGCTCATTTGGTTAAACACCTAGGAATATGGTTGTTAGAGTGGATGCTAAGATTATGTTTAGCTTGGTGAGAAATCGCCAAGTTATCTTCCAAAGTGACTGTATTATCTTGCATTCCTACCAACAATGAACAAGAGTTTCCACTGCTCCACATACTCACCAGCATTTAATGGTCATTCTTTTGGAGTTTAGCCACTCTAATAGGTGTGGAGTAGTATCTCATTATTTTTTTAATTTCCAATTCCCTAATGTCATACGATGTTGAGCATCTTTTCATATAGATGGTTATTTGCCATCTGTATGTCTTGCCTGCTGAGACGACTTGTTCAGATCTTTTGTGCATTTTTTAACCAGGTCTCTTGTTTTTTTATTTTGAGCTTTAAGAGTTCTTTGTATATTTTGAGTAAAAATTGTTCACAAGGCTACTTTTTAAAGCAGAGTATTTATTTTTGCTAAAACTATGTTTTTAAAAAAGTGTTCTTTTATCTAGTGGAGTACAATTATGAGAAGAGAACTAAGAATAGTACTTCAATGTTGATTTCTAAGCTATGTTTTATAGAACTTAAAAATTCAGCTCTCGTCTTTCTGCCACACTATAACCAAACATTTTATGATAATAAACATAAGAATATTTTAAAAACCATAACTATAATGAAAAGCATGGAACAACGTCATCAAGCTAATGGCAACAGATTGAAATTAGTTCTACTACCAAATAGCATTTTAATATTCTTTAAAAAAAAAAAAAAAAGCAAAACTGAAGCTGGCCCAGTGGCCTAGTGGTTAAGTTCCCATGCTCTGTTTCAGCAGCCTGGGGTCTTTGGGTTTGGTTCCCTGGCATGGACCTATACCACTCGTCAGCCATGCTGTGGTGGCAACCCATATTCAAAAAAAGTAGAGGACGTTTGGCACAGATGTTATCTCAGGGCAAATCTTCCTCGAGCAAAAAGAGGAAGATTGGCAGCAGATGTTAGCTTGGGGCGAGTCTTCCTCAGCAAAAAGAAACCAAAAAAGCAAAACTATCCAGTATCAACTTAAGGATTTTTCAATATTCTAAACTACAACTTCTAAAATAAAAAAAGTATGGTAAGTGTTTTTGATTTGTGAGGAAGAAAGAAAGGAAGAATGAAAGGAAAAAAGAAGGAAGGAAGAAAGAAAAAAGAAAGAACTAAATTACCAGTGGTTCCTGTGACCTGGTAAATATTCAAACAAATGTTCCATCCAAACGTTAAAGTAGCATCTTATTTCTCTCTCTGACAGTCTATTAAAGGGGGCCACAGGGGTGCAAGATTCTGTTTTTAGTCATGGTGAAAAAACTGCTTATAAGTTCATATGTTGTAAAAGCTAGAATTAGGAGGGAATGATATAATTATAATTAAGAGATAAACCAAGATATTATCTTTCTGGAATCACATGGTGTCCATAGACATAGTTCATTTGTTTCCCTCATGATAAGGCACTTTGGATTCTACAAAACAGTTTCTAATTGCATCTGCCCATGGTTTCCATCAAATGCATAGAATATTGTCTGTGCTACTGCTCCAGCAACACCATGGAGAATAATTCCTATATAGGCGCCTTCCCCTTCACTTGTACTACAAGGTTCCCTAAGCTGTGGCAAGAAGGCAAATGCAGGTAACTGCCATCACATCTGTGGTAGATCAGGTTATTAATCTGGGTACACAACCAGAAATCCCCAGCTTTGTGGTAGTTAACGTTCCATAATGCTCAAACACGATAACTGGATAGAACTACAGAGAAAGATTTCAATCATAATTGGGTCATTTCCTTCATGCAATCCTAGGTCCTGCCTTTTGGGGAACAGCACATGTTTGCTACAGATGCAGCCATTGTAGGCCTTTCATCCATGGTTGGTTGATCTGCAGGTGTGGAACCTGAAGATACGAAGGGCCGACTGCACTTCATAAGTAATTAGTATGTTTCAAGTTGCATCACATCAGAAGACCAATATTTTCTGATTCTCTCACAATTAGTGACTGATTGATCAGTGGGTTCAGAGACTGAAAGACTATTCCGTTTACATAATGGTGTTGCTATCGTCTGAAAAATCTTAGCCTGGATTTAGGCTGATTTGTTGAGAAATATTGATTTTTTTTATTCTACCATTCCTATAGCATTTATTATGGACCATTTTCTGTAGAAATGAACTCTCCCTCATGCACTAGGTCTTTAGAGACACTAAAGTCCAGTTCATATTGGAAAGACAGGATACACGCCAGGGACCAAAGCTGATTATTTTTTTTGTTGAGAAAGACTCATCCTGAGCTAACATTCATTGCCAATCTTCCTCTTTTTTGGTTGAGGAAGATTAGGCCTGAGCTAACATCTGTGCCAATGTGCTTCTATTTTTTTATATGTGGGATGCCTCCACAGCATGGTCGATGAGTGGAATAGATCTGCTCCAGGAATCTGAACCTGAGAACATGAGCTGCAGAAGCAGAGTGCATGGAACTTTAACCACTTGGCCATGGGGCTGGCCCCCCAAAGCTGCTCTTTGAAGTGCTCAAAATAATTTCGTAGAAATTAAAGTCAAAGTCTGGAAGAAAACATAGAAAACTATTTGTCTTAGCTAGGAGTTAAAAGACATTAATATTTTAAATCAAAGTCTATCATCTTATACTTTTAATGATGTGGTTATGATTTTTACGATAATGTGATATTGGATTGCATGCCAATTGGGCAAGAGGAAAAAGAATATCTATAAGAGATATTGAGATAGGTTTGAACAATTTGAATCTTGGTATTTTCTGGGCTAGCTTGAGATAAAACTAAGAAGTCTTCTCATCTCCTCTTTTAATAACCATTTTCTTCTTTATTCAGCATTGTCATCCCATATTTCCTCAAGTCTACATATTTATTTACATATATCTCAAATGCTTACACTGTCCCAAATTGTCCTGATCCCTCTGTTTATTTCCTTTATTTTGAAGTGTCCTAAGCTCAGAATGTGTCTTTTCTCCACTTTCCAACCTCAGTCTTATCTAACCACTGAATTAATGAAAATCTCCTTAGTCAGGCAAAAAAAGGCCTCAGGAATAAGCCTCCATTTATCTCTCAAACCCTATCTCATGTTTAGTATTTTGCATTGCACCATACTGTACTGATTGTTGTTTTACCATTATGCTATTAATCTTTTTGTTTCTGCATTTGTCCATCCTGTTGTCTTTGGCTGTAATTACTTTTCCACTCTTCTTGGCCTGCCAAGGTTCTATCCATCTTTCAAGGCCATTTTCAGTTTATTTTTTCACATAAGCTTTTGTATTACATGTCTTATTCCTAGAACTCCTTGTACTCTGCTTTTTCTTTCTCTTCGTGTTTTATATTCTATCATATAGCAAAATATTTATATAATTCTCCTATATATTCATTTATTAATTCAATCATTGTTTATGGGGTTGATTATAGCACTAGGGAAAGTGAAGTGAAATCAATGTATCATGGATTATTTGTTGAACATGAAATGGCTTAAAAATTATTCCTTAAGTATTCTTATCAAAACTCTAAATAAAATAGACATCATAGGCAATCAGACTAGAAACCTTTATCTAAGTTGCTTTGTTTTTCCTTTCAGTGCGTTAGGGTGCCTGACTTGAACACATATAAGACTGTGGGGAGAAGAAGAGTCATCCTGGCATAGTTTTCCTGCTCTGTGAGGATATCCAAGAGGTGAGGGTAATCCTTAAGATGAGAGAGAAAGAGACCGGAACCTGAAAAGGATTTTACAAAAGTAAGAATAGGAACTGAATTCGATCTACACCACTTTGTGAAACAGTGGAACCTAAAGCTAGGAGACAACAGGAAATTATGTGGGGAAGTGGTCGCTCTTCAACTTACAGAGTTGGTAGTTTGAAGACCATTAAATACACAGCAAGAGGAAGGAGGTTTTAGTAAGTAAACATATATTGCACATTAAAGTTTAATCAGATAGTTATGGGGTTCCAATTTCTACAGACACAGGCAACAGACCAAATCTTCTAAAGGAAATTGAAACCAGCTGCATTACGCTCCTTCGTCACATAGTCACAAGATTCTGTAACCAACAGACCTCTTCACAAGGCATTGACTCCAAGACCAAAGCTGTTTTCTTTTACGAGTCCTCAGCCAGAACAAAGCTTACCATATTTTTTTGTGACTGGGTGGATTCTGGTACATGTAGAAATTATACTGGAAAATTTTCTTTGGTGCATGATGATGTGTGAGACCGTAGGTGTGAAAAACAGCTACTGATCCAGTATTCTACCTCCTGAGCAATTCAATAATCATTCTTGTAAAAGTGGTTTACTAAAAGGCATAAAGTAGTTCTTACTTAATTGAATCCCTGATAAATCAGCCTTTTGTGTCTTTTTCTATACGATCCACCTCATGAATTGTTAAAATTTATGCAATTCCTAGAAAAGGACATTTCAAGCAAAATTATAGATACAATTATCTGGGTACCTCACTCAGGTTTGATGAAGGAAAATTCACAAGAAAATTATATAAGACTAGATTCCTTTTCACTGGACCATAAAGTTTTCCCATTTATTAGAAAAGATGAGTTCTAATGTGTGATACTCATGCCACAGAGAAAGTAGCAGTGCTAAGAAGGATTGCTTAATATCATGTAAATTATTGATAGAAGAAGGAATTAGGAAAATATTTCAATATTATTTTTCGTATACCTTAACACACAAAGCAATCCTGAAATATAGTCATATTCAGTACTTTTTAAAAACTGTGTAAGACATTCTTATGAGTAAGTGAATGTAGTCTTGAATCAGAATGAAAGAGAGAAGGACATAGCTAATAAATAAGGCAATCACTTAAATGTGTCTTTAATTATTTCTAACAGAAATCTCTGAAGATTGAAAGAATCACTACGCTGTGGCTCAGAATGAAAGGCCTGGCGTGGACAATGTAGAAAAGAGCCGCACTGAAATTCTGAATGAATATTTGAAAAACCATGTTTGTATCTTAATGTTCAGGCCTATGTTTTTGCCAATATAAAGCTTACTTTCTCCCCTATATTTGAAGAAATTTTGTGATTCTTTAGAGTTCTTTTTTCCAAATATGTTATGGTCACTTAGGATTTACAAGATTTGAATACATAATTTAGCATCTTCTCTTTAGAGCTCTGTTATTCAGAGTGTGGCCCATGGTCCAACAGTATTGGTGCCACCTAGGAGCTTGTTAGATGCAGAACCTCAGGCCCCCTGCAGCTCTGCTAAATTAAATACACTCTACATTTTAATAAAATCTCCAATGATTCACATGTGTAATAAAGTGTGAAAATCCCTGAAAATGCCTTGAAATAGATTAGTTGGTCCACAAATTCAAAATTAAAGCAAGGGAACAATTTAAAACAAAAAGATTAAACTAAAGGAAACTGTGCTAAACTATAATTATTTTAAATAATTTTAATAATTAGAGATTATTTCATTAAGTGGAGAGAATTACCAATGAAGCACAAAACTAATAGAATTTAAAATGCAAGCAATTCTATGATACAGCACATATAGTATGGTGCAGATGTGAGGAATGAAGAGAACATTTATGTGATCTAAAAATCTAAAAGATGACAATGTACTTCAACACATCACTAAATGCAGAGCTCATGGATGTTTCAGGAAAGCCAATAATTGTGAAACAGTCTCCTTCCATTTTGGACAGTTTTATTTCTTTTTATGTATATCCATGAGCTTAAATATGTGACTTTCTAATTCTACATTTATTTTATGCAAACCTCCCATAATTCTTATTTTGAAAAGTTAAGGAGTTTTAACACTTTCTGTAATAATTTGGGAGGTGATTAAATTTGATTAAATTGTTCATTAACTTTAGAAATGATAATGAAAACAATGAAATAAGAAGAGCAGGAATTAATAAAGTAGGATCAATTACATCATAATTTAAATATATGCAATGAATAACAAAATTAAGAAACCTATGGTGAGACAGATCAAGAAAAAATTAGACTGGTTTCATTAATATTTTACAAAGACTAGTGACTCTTCCTGTTATCTTTTGCTTAGAGACAACTTATTTTGATAAAAATATTGAACACTGGGCCAATCTGGTGGTGGCGTAGTGGTTAAATTCATGAGCTCTGCTTCCGTGGCCTGGGGTTCACAGGCTTGGATCTTGGGCGTGGACCTACACACTACTCATCAAGCCATGCTGTGGTGACATCTTACATACAAAATAGAGGAAGATCACCACAGACATTGTTAGCTCAAGGCCAATTTTCCTCTAGCAAAAAGAGAAAGATTGACAATAGATGTTAGCTGAGGGACAATCTTCCTCACCAAAATAAATACATAGATAAATAAATAAATTAATTAAACATTGAATTTTGGCACATATATATATATAGGTCTTTTTTTTTTTTTCCTAAGATTGGCACCTGAGCTAACAACTGTTGCCAATCTTTTTTTCTTTCTGCTTTTTCTCCCCAAATCCTCTCAGTACATAGTTGTATATCTTAGTTGCAGGTCTTTCTAGTTGTGGCATGTGGGACGCTGCCTCAACGTGACCTAATGAGTGGTGCCATGTCCATGCCCAGGATCCGAACTGACAAAACTCTAGGCTGCCACAGCGGAGTGCGCGAACTTAACCACTTGGCCATGGGGCCAGCCCCTACGTCCATTTTTTTCTAACTGATTGAGAAAATCAGCAAATTTTCCAAATTTATGAGTTGTCTTTATTTCAGTTTTATCTAACTTTAGCTCCATAACCAATTTTTTTCCTACTTATCTTAGTATTTTAAAAAGAAGTTACATATCAACAGAAAGATGAGACCTCAAAAATTATTTTTTAGGAATAGACATGATATTGAGATTAGTAACTTCATTTTATGATTGAATACAATAAAATTTATAATTAAATACTTGACAGAATTTGAATGTCATATTTAAACTTAAGAGGGAGAAATTTATAGTCATTAGTCTTCACATTCTTCATTTTTTCTCATAATTTTCTATTCCAAATACATTTCCCTTTCAGCTTTCCTTTCCCAGCCAGTCTACTGTATTCTCAGAAAGCTTGTAAAAACTGACTTTAAAAGAACAGCAGCAATAGTATAAATCAATTTAACTACAACTCTATCTTTAACTGCATTTTGTAGACCAAAGTTATTTTCACTTCTACACAAATTGAGTCTTTCACAGAGTTCAACTCAAAGAGTAAACAAACACACGCATATTTGATTGACCAAACAAAAGTCACTAATTTCCTTCTTAACAAGTGAAGCAGACACTAAGAAAATTTATTAACTTACAATGGGAAAACACAAAAATAAACTTAAAACACTTTAGGCACAAAGCAACTTTTTTACCGCCCTGTTTATAACAACAAAATGGAAACAAAACACGTTAAAAATAATTTACTGGGGCTGGCCGTGTGGAATAGTGGTTAAGTTTGTCATGTTCCACTTTGGTGGCCTGAGTTCATGGATTTGGATTCCTGGTGGTAACCTACATCACTTGTTAGCCACGCTGTGGCAGTGACTCACATGTAAAGTAGAAGAAGACTGACACAGATGTTATCTCAGGGCTAATCTTCCCAGGAAAAAAAATTGCTAAAATTTCAGAATTTCCAAAATTAATTAAGCTTAATGCAATTTGCCAGAAACGCCAAAAGCATGTCTTATAAGGAAGAGCCCCTACAATTTCAGTAACACACACTTTAAAAGTCACTTAATTTATGGATCTGCTTAGGAAGCAAAAATATTTTTAAAAAGGTCCATATTTTTCTTTGGCGTTAAACTCTATTTCATATTTGAAACATAGTGTACATTTATAAATTTGTCTAACTATTTAGTATATCTAAATCTAAAACTGGTGGTTTCATGTGGATTGGCACACTTTATGAATTTAATGGAAAAAGCTGTAGTAGCGCAGAGAATAAAGAAAAGACTTTCATGAAGAACAATCTCACAATGAGGAAAATAATTTCAAACTTTCTTCTCTACAGCTCTAGAACTGGTGGGAATGACACTGCAGATGAAAATCTCTTATCTGAAATTGATCAAGGATAAGGAGAGTGAAGACACACACTCTTTCTGTCTCTACTTCCTTTGTACTTTAGCATTACATTTAATGACACTTTCTGATGGTGGTATTATTGCATGAGCTCCTTAAAGATAAGATCTATGCTGATCTAACTATGCATGTTTGATGACTCTCATAGTGTCTGGCACTTAGTTGATGCTAAGAAATTTCTTCTCAAATTAGTTTTTAAATAATTATTGGAGTTGCATTAAAAATAAGACTAATTTATTCACTCTTACAGAACTGAAGAAAACAGCAGAAAATTAATAGCATTGACTATCTTTTAACTTTTTGATCATTTCATTTGTATTATGCTCCAAGCCAGAAATCCAAAAATGAAATAATGTTGCCTAGTCAATGTAGCAACAGATACTCATATGTGCCAGTGGAGAGCAGCATGATCCTGTGCTGCCAGTGACAAAGATTCTCACCTTGACCAACCTTTAGTCAGGCTCCTCTGAGCCCACTGCTGGACTAGGCCTGACCTTAGGTTTCATCTCTCTGCTTATAGAGCCCTATTTAGGCAAGAATCCTGCTAATTCAGTTTAGCCAGAATCCCCCATATTCAATATCTGACCACCTTCAATATTGAACTAAATTCCTTATCTCCTACCATTTTCCAGGTAATATCTGATCAGCTTGGCCTACCTTCAGCAACAATCTTGTTAGTTCAGTTTCACAAAGAATAACACCCTACCCTCTTAGTAATTTTCTATCCATTGCCATTTCCCTGTCATACTAATCTACTCTTTGGCTATAAAGCCCCACCTTTCCTTGCTTATTTGAAGTGGAGCTCAATGTCTCTCCCTTACTGCAAAACTCCATTGCAGTAATCTCTAAATACATTCTGATAGTCCGGGATAAAATCTGCTTTACTGTCTTGAACAAGGGGCATGAATAATTTTTCCTACAACACTAGTATAGTCTAAAGCCTCAGAAAATTCTGGGATTCACCAAGTGATACAAAGCCTTCAACAGTAAATTGCTCTACTTCTTTATACAGAAATGTACTACATAGACAAAAAAAAGAATTAAAATAATTAAAAGAGATAATTTTTACCCTCAAAGAGCTGATATTTATGTAATTAATAAGTGGTCTTTTCTTTTTGTATTGATATTACATCCATTTTGTTAGTGAGATTTCAATAAGAGCCTTAAATACCCAAAGTTTGAAAGGGCTTATATTTATTTATTCATATGCCTGCTTTTTCTACAATATATGTGAGATGATTTAAAAAAAAAATATATATATATATATACACCACAAACGAACAAAAATTAATTATTGAGTGGTTATTTCTAGGAAGTGTAAAGGATGCTTCATTTTATCTATTACAATATCTTTGGTTTGCATGATTTTTTTGTACAGTGCATGTGCATGGTCTTTTTTCATTAAAATATAATTGTGGGGAAAATAATAAAGACATTTGGTGCCAACTTGTTTGCCTGAGTTGAGATTTGGCAAATCTGACAGCAAAGAAGTGAGGAGAAGAAGGGCAGGAAGAGTACTCACTGGGGACCACTTAGTAACCACCACGGAAGTGCTACATTCTGAAGGTGAAAGGCTCACTGTGAAATGCAACTATCAGTGCAAGAGCTTGCAATTAATCACAGAACCACCTGTTAGAAGAAATAATGAAGAAAACTAACTATTCACAAAAGCAACAGTAATAACAGGAACAACAACAACAGCAACAAAGATGAAGCACCCCTCCCCATACACCTGGATTCATGTGAGACTTACACAAAAAAATCACAAAAGCTACAGAAGGATGCAAATTGAGACTTGAGTAATTGAAAGATTCAATCATATTAATAAGAAGACACAAACTCATACATTGAACAATTCTTCCTTAGTTAATAAAACAAAAGCAATAAAAATACAGGGCTTGTTTTATATTTTAACAAGGAATGTCATGACCTACATGATTCTAAGGAAGGTCATGAAGAAAAGTCAACAAAAAATAGCATGCTTAAGATCCTGAGAAGTGACCTCTTCTCTAGCTCTCACTGCTTCTAGCTACACTTTTTCGTCTTGCCCCTTTAGGTTAGGAGTGGTGATTACTTCCACTGAAGCCAGTCTTTGGGTGCCTAATTATACTTCATTGGTTCCCTTAATCTTGCTTGCATCTTTGGAAATAATATCTTCATTAATCTGTCTTCAGTCAAATCTTCTTGAGTGGAATTACATTCTTGCTTAGCTACAATCCAGTTTTTGGAGTAATAATAAATTAACTTTTGCAGTTAGGGATTTTTCAATTGAGAGTTAAGCTTGTGTTGATGAGTCTATGCTGGATGAAAACAAATCAAGCTGTTGAGAAAACGTTTTAATTTGGTAATAACTGAGTATGTCTTGATTTCCATTTAAGGAAATTAATTATTAAAGTAGCACAAGATGTGACTTATACTGGTTTCATCAATAAAATATACTCCTTACATGGATGCACAAATCATATGTATAGTCTCTCCTTTACCTTTCATCTCATTCTGATTCAAATTTCAATGTTCTTTTCTAAAAATAAAATGAGTAAATAATTGAAGAAGTTTATGTTATAGAAATATATAACTAGACGCAGAGTTTTCCCATGAGGGTACTCTCAGATCCTAAAGGCAGGTGTGCGACCTTCAGAGAGCACTGGAGACCAAATAGAAAAACTGCAAGGAATTTGTCTTTTTCTCACATCTACTCTTTGCTTCTCTCCCTGTGTGGTTTCCTCTACTTCTCAATTTTCAATGCAAAAGGAATTTGGCTACTGTAGTGCTCTAATTGAATTGCTTGTTCAAGAGACCAACCGAAAACCATCTAGAATCTCTAGGTTCAGATTGCCACTCATAGTCTGATTCACCCTACCTGGGGAAATGTTTACTTCCTCCTTGATCATCTGTGGTCAAAGGGAAAGGGTCACTTTGACAATATTGACTGGTGGGTTCTAAGACTAGAGCTCAGAACATCATTTTTAGCCAAAAACATGCCCTAAAAGAGGTTTATTACCTGAAAATGTTATGAGAATCTTTTTGATTATATAATTTCATATATTCTTCCAGAAACTCTAAGATGAAGTTACTATATGGACCCCATTTAGAGATAAAGCCCAAGAAGGCTAAATAAATTGCTCAAATTCACGATTAAGTGACAGAATTGGGATTTAAATTCAGGTCTGCTGGGGGTCTAGAGTCAGAGCTCTAAACCAGTCCGTCATATTTCTAAATGGAGGCTTAGCTCAGTAGAAAGTATTCTACAAGGAGATAAAATAATTGTCTAAGTGCATAGCTCTTTGATGGCCTACCTTAATCCAAGAGTAACATTTCAAATATCCAGTGGAACAGATACAATACACTCCCTTCAAACATTTCTCTGTAAATATTGCTCATCATAACCCGGCCTTTGATAAGTACTGAACAGCAGAGATTTCAAAGTTACTATCTCTGGCAAGTTAAACCTCATTTGTTCTTTCCTGCTTGAGCAAGACGTGGAGGCAAGCATGGGGCAGAGGAAGCGTATGTTCTAACAAACTGGCAAAGAGAGAACACAGAGCTCCTCCTGTTCCCTTGCACTTCTGCACTCACTCATTTCACACATATTAAAACGACATGTGACGTTTTGCAGTTTACAAAAATTTTAGTATTTGCTCTGTTCCACATGGTAAGAGGAGATAAGTGTTATTATTTTTTATGTTAAGCAACAGTAGTTAAAATAATCACCCCACATTGTTCAGTTTATAATAAGCAGATCAGGCAGCCTGACTATCAGATCTATTCACTATCCTGCATTGTTTGCTATTCTGTGGAGGGCACCATGACCTTAAAGAGGAACAGATAACTACCTTTGATTCCTCCTCTCTGGGGATTTACAATTTTGAGACATTGCTGACAATGTTGAACTTTACCTGAGCTCCATGTTCATAGAAAACAGCAAATGTTAAAAGAATTCCTTCACATTTTGTCTTCTGCAAAAAGGCTTACTATAAAAAAACACCCTTCCCTATGTGACTTACATACAACTCATGGACGTCCCTCTGTTTACTTGTGACAACACCAGGCACAGACCCCCCAAATTCCCATTCTGTGTCTTGAAGTTGAGCAGAACTCTCTCCTCTTGATTAATGGGAACAAAATGCTTGTTTGTCAAACTTTGGTTAAGATTCTCTCTTTCTGCCAGGACACTGAACTTTGTCCTACCATCAGTCTGAATCAGTAAACAAAACCTCTTTAACAGCCCTTCCTGAGAATAGGCTGGCCTCAGAGTGAAACATCTCTGATCTTCTATTTCATCGTGCCACTCTTTATTGCACTTCACACAAAGTTCTTTCTAGCCTTGTTGATTTCTCTGTATGAAAGAAAAACGCCTTATCTAACTCTTTGCCTCAGCCCCAGCTTTATTGTAGTATAACTGACAAAAATAGTCCGTATTTAAGCTCTACAACATGATGATTTGATATAGATATACATTGGGAAATGATCACCACAATGAAGGTAATTAACACGTCTATCACCTCACAGTTATTTTGCATGTATATGTGCTCAGAGCACTGAAGATCTACTCTCGGGAAATTTCAAGTATACAATACAGTATTATTAACTATAGTCACAATGATGTACATTAGATTCTCAAAACTTGTTCTTCTTATCACTGGAAGTTTGTACTGCAGGGGAAGTAGAAATTTTCCTCTACTCTTCTAAGTTCCTCTGCCTGGTCTAGGAATTAAATTGGCATGAGACAGAATAACAGGAGCAAAGTAAACAAGTTTAATAACATGTATACATGGAAGAAACTCAGGAAAATTGAGCAACTCATCAAAATGGCCAAAGCCATCACCTTAAAAATCTTTAGCTAAAGACAAAAGAAGATGTTGGCAGTAGTAGTTTGGGACCTCAAAAGGAAGAAAGTCAATTCATATGGAGACAGGAAAGCAAATGTTTGGCAAACAAATATTTGCCTTGCCTTCTAAAGACAGTGGGACATGGAGAGGACTTTGATCAAATGTGCCTTGCTAGGTTCCTCCCTGTCTACCACACCTAGTTCATATTATGTTATAGTTATCTATGGCAATAGCTCCTTAATGAAACAGGCCTTCTATCTTAAATTCTTCTAGGCAGTTAAGGGGAAGGTCAAAGTTTCTTCCTAAGCCTTTTGTTCTTAAAAATAATCAAGCCAAAGAAATACATTTTGGGATGGCCAATTCTGCTCCCCTACACCTCCAAATTATAAATGTGGAGATCATAGATAACTCTACATAAACTGGGTGGCGTATAGTTGGTATTCTGAAAATGTTGCTGTGCCTTCTTATTGTCATTGTTGCCGCTGCAGATGCATGAGTAAAGAAAGAGCCCAGGTACTAGCTACAGGTGAACGTTAACAATAACAAGGCCAACTTACTACACAATAAGTATGCTATCAATATTTTTTCAAAATAGTTTTTAATTTACCAGGATTGGGAGTACAGTGTTCAGAAAGCGGTAAAATGAGGACACTTGAAACTTCATATTGATACCGTCTTTGAGAATTAGACCCATTGAGGAGGAAAGGAATTGAAACAATAAGAGAAAAATATGACTTTGCAATCTTCCTGCTTGCTGATACCTGCTTGAATTCAAGGGGCAAAAATCCCCACAAAATAAATAAAATCACAAAAATGGGACCTTTATGTGAGGGTTTTCAAAAGTATTTACAAAATTATCAGTGCCATTTTTTTAATGCTACATTAAGTGTGTGATGACCCATGTAGTAAAAGAATATGAATTATAATCTATATTATACATAGTTTATTACTTTCAAATATATGAAGTTGTTAAAATAATTAGATATGACATTAACAGTACAATTTATAGGCCAACCACTACTGTTCTGAGTTTTAAAGCTAACTCTAACAATTGCTCAGCAGGAACGTACCTCACATAAATGACAATGAAAAGATCAACTACTAAATTTGACATTGACAAAAAATCTGAATTCAAGAAGATTTACTTTTACTTAGATGAAATAAAGATGCTGAGTTTTGAAATTAAAATTCTTGACATGCAAGATAGCTGGCATTTCAAATTACCTATGTGCTCAAATAAGTGCTAAGAAAAGTTTACTGATTACGTCTGTCTTTTCTGATACAACTCCCAGGGGTTTTAATGAATGAGAGAAGACTGTAGCCACTTTTACCTTTTAGAGTTATAGAATATAAAAATAAAGCTACATAGATGCATTAAAGTGCAGTCAGACTCCTGGTGTCAGCTCTGACATATAAAAAGCTTGTAAATAGTCACTCCCACCCTTATAAGAAAAAACTGAACTGGAAATCAGCAATTCTTCTTAAATCCATCAGAGAAATGAGGTTACAGGGCAAAGTGCAGCCCCCAAAATTGGAGAGACAGGAAAATACATAGAAGGAGCCAATGAGAGTAGAAGCCACTGGTGTCAGGAACTGTTAGGAACAATTGAATGGTAACTGATAAAATCCTGGAGGCTGAGTGTGCATGAGCTCAAGAGTTAAGAAGTCCTGGGGGCCCAGTCTCAGAGATATCCATGCTTTTGTTGAGTTTTACACTCAGGATTCTCACATGGTTATTATGAGTGGAGAAAAATCCTCTTGTATTCAGGAGGGGTAGGGCAAAAAATAACCATTTACAAATAAATCTGGAGTGTTCTCCACAACAAAGTCCTACTCGTGATGGAGAAAGACCTTACCAGAAACTTACCCGACCTGGGGAAGGGAAATACCAACTACAGTCCCCTCTGGCCTTCCTGTCTGATAATAGAGGCTGGGGGATGCAGACGTGGGATGGTGGCAGTTGGGAGGGTGGGAGGTAGAGAGACAACAGAGGAGACAAAACAAGGGCACTAGAGGAAATCGAAGTCTGTGACGTTACAACTACAGTAAACATTAAACACAGTTTAATTCTTAGTCGGATAATATCCAAAACAGACAGTACCAAATGCTGACCAGGATGTGGAGCAACACTAGTTCTCATTTATTCCTGGTAGAAATGCAAAATGGTATAGCCACTGAGGCAATTTCTTAAAAGGGGCTAGACATAGTCTTACCATAAAATCCAGGAATTCCACTCCCAAGTATTTACTGAAATGAGATGAAAATTTACATCCACACAAAACCCTGTATATGAATGTTAATAGCAGCTTTATTCATAATTGGAAGAATTGGAAGCAGTCAAGATGTCCTTCAATATTTGAATGAATAAACAATCTTTGGTACGTTGAGACAACAGGTTATTATTCAGCAATAAAAAAAATGAGTTATCAGGCAAAAAAGACATAGAACCTTGAATGTATGTTGCTAAGTCAAAGAAGTCAATATTAAAATGCTACATATTCCCGAATCTGACATTCTGGAAAAGGCAAAACTGTAGAGACAAGAAAAGGATGAGTGGTTGTCAGGATTTCAGGGTAAGGGAGGCAGGATGAATAAGTGGAGCACAAGAGATTTTAGGGGAGTGAAACTATTTTCTACAATGCTATGACGGCAGATGCATGATATTATGCATTTGTCAACACCCATAAACTGAACAATGCAAAAAGTGCACCTTCATGTAACCTATGGACTTTATTTAATACTAATATATCAATATTGGTTCTTCAAGTCTAATGAATGTACACTAATGCAAGATGTTAATAAAGAGGGGAAATTGTACAGGAGAGAACAGACATGTCAGACCTCTCTGTACTATCTGCTCAGTTTTTTTTGCAAACCCAAAATTGTTCTAGAAAATAGTCATTTAAGTAAAAAAGAACCAATTGGTGATGCTACCACTTATTTTTTCACTGTTAATATTGAAATCTTGTCATTTATAAATAAGATGCTAGAATCCTCAAACTCAACCCAGAAGTAACTGTGTGATACGGAAGGAAAATAAAAAGCTCAGTGATCACAAATAGCGAACAGCCATTGTCTTGGGAACATTTCTCACACAGACATGCCAGTCTCATATTTGTTTTCAGCATTTTGGAGTATGATAGCAGTTTGATATCAGACCAGCCCAAATTCTAAATGTCAAGATAAACCTTTTAAAAGTAGGTGCTTACCTGGGATTTTTTTCTAGATTAAGTGGACAAAGGAGGAAAGGTCAGACCACAGACTCAAACATTTTATAACTTCCTTTGTACTCATTTCTCATGGAGAAGGATGAAGGTTAAGGAGGCCATTTTGCATATTGTTTTTATTTTTACCAGCAAGTGCATCCTCATCATTTGGAAGATCTTCTGAGGCTAAATGTGTTTTGAACTTTGCTGTTTGCCAGCATCACATGATTTAGAAGCATTTGTAACATCCCTGTAGCCAACTGCTTACAAGTGAAAGACAAGCGAGATGGCCTGAAGGTAAACCTGTTCAGATGAGGTTGAGCTGGACAAGAGATTTTCACATATTCAGGTATATGGGATAGCTATTCTGGTTCAAAACTCAGTTTGAACTAAAGAAGCCTGACTTATGACTGATCAAACCTACATTATAGAGCTACTTTAACCATTAAAGAATGCATTAAACATTATCTCAAAGTAAAAGACAGCAGTCTCTTAAGAACACATACTTCGCCTCCTATGACATCAGTATAGGTAATGCAAATAGTCATTCTCCTGAAGATAAGTTCCCTTTCCCGGACATCAGGGTCATGTTGACCTGCTATTTTGCTACCTCTTTGAAACTTTGATGAATGTGTAACTTTGGTGTGTTTAGTGTATGTTGTTTGTTCTAAAAAGTTATAAAACTATACTAAAAATCATGCTTCCCTAGAACATTTTCTTCCCCTGTGGAAACTGCCTTCTGTGGTTATAATCCTCAGTTTGGCTCAAGTAAAACTCCCCTTATCTCTCTTATCTATACAATGGTTATTGGTTGGTTTGCATCAACATGGTCATATTCTAATTTCTGGATGAAATAATATGCTATATAAACAATAAATGAAGCCTCACAGAATCTTATTATTGAAAAATAATAAAATAATTAAAGTAAGCTAAGCAATTTTGTTAAAAATTGCAGTCCTTATTAAATTTTTTATTTAATGATTAAATGTTGTTAACACACATTTTATTTAACTCCACTAAATATAAAAAGTAAAATGACTGCCTACATAAAATCTAAATTTGGGCTCCTGGTTACTCCTGCTCTACCTTGATTTTCTATCATGAAAAGCCCCATGCTTGGAAACTACTTAGCTATTCTCTGTCACTTTCGTTAAGGCTGGATATTAATGCCATCAATAACTAGCAGTGATAGACGTGCTAACTTCTTATCTTTCTTGAACACATCAGCCATTTTCAGTCACTTAATATGTATTCAATGCCAAGTCTAATACATGCCATGCAGTGTGCTAATTACAGAGTAAGGCCGTATTTTTAGGCTGTGTATGGTTTAATAAGGATGCTGGACTAGAAAATTTTAATTACAGCGCAATTGAGGAATATGTGCTAATTAGGAGAAAGTGGAGGGTTTCAAGTCAATCAAAAGGATATTTAGTCTTGCAAGAGTTAGGAAAGACCTTTCAAAGTAAGTTCAATGTAATTAGTATTGAAAGACAAATGAGAACTAATGAGGTTTGCAACTAACTGGGTTGAAGGTATTGAGGGGAGTCGTGGGGTGGGAGCAAGGAAGAATTTTCTCAACTCAACAGAGTAGGTTTAGAGACATGAAAAGAAGAAAGGTGGGGGATTCACAGGTTCCACAAATCCTTGGCCTTTTATTTTTCTCATTCTCTTCTCTGAATTCCAATGGTGCCAATAGCTAACTTTACTTGGAAAATCCACATCATCCCATTAATAATGTGTTTGGGAGCAGAGACAAGTGAGATTTTTAAAGTAATAATTCAAAGGTAAGTGATGTTTACATTCTTTCCTTACCTGTCATGTGTTTTTGATTTTTAATGATGCTGAAGAGTTAAAGGCAAAGATTTTAAATAGAAGGTGTTTTCCACTTGACGTGTTAGGACACAACCAAGTACTACAAAGTCTTCTTTGACAGGTCTCAGTAAACTGAGCCGGGTCTCCTGATCCAGGGTCCTTGCTGCCCTCCTGCTTCTTCCCTGTCATTTTCCTGTCTCCTTTAACTCCTCAAGCAAGTTATTCTTTTGAAGGTACCTCACCCATTTTATCATTCATCAGTGAAGGAGCAAGGGACTCTCCCTTTCCGAGCTCTCTTTATTTTGTCTCAAATCTTTTCTCCCTCATTGTCACCTTAGCTTCCCCTCTCTCTGTCTTCAACACACTGATGGCTATTGGCAAATTTAGGAATTTGATTATGAGCCAAGAAGGAAAAATAACAGCAGAGGCTTTCTACATCTCTGTATGAATGAGCATGACTCGGCGTGGCTAAATGTATCTGCAGGTGTGTATCCATATTTGTTCTACTCCATTGCGTCACATGCTCCAGAAAGCCAAACCCCTCAAATTAAACTCTGCCTCCTTCTCTGGATTCAGAATAAAAGCTCACCAGAAACATTCAAAAGGAGCAAGTGGTCTTAAAACTTTTTGCAGCTCACAACCTGAGTGTGAATTTTAAGAAAACTAAACTGGACCATCAAGTTTCTTTCACAGGATCATCTGGACAGGTTGTATTTTTATTATTATTGTTGATATTAATGTTTAAATTATCTATTTATCTAAATTATACATTTATATGTATAATAGATAGATTATACATTTATCTAAATGTATAGAATGCAAATTATATAGCACAAAGCTGTTAAAAAAGGAAATATAGAGAGAATAAATTCTTTATCAATCTTATAATCAATATTAAAACTTTATTGATTATAATATAATCAATATTATAACTTTAGTTACTTAATAATGTAAAGCATTTAAAGCCTTTTTAATCACTCTTTTGTCATTAAAAATAACGTTTTGCATTTATATAGTACTTTGCTCTTTAAAGAGTTTTAACATAGACAGTATCAAGGCTGCCTTGCAAGTCTTGCATGCTAGACATGGTCTCCATTTTACCAACGAGGAAACAAAGCTAGCAGGGTAGAAACAGAGTGGAGACTGGCTTCTAGGCTCGTGTTCACTTTTGTGAAATATGTCAGAAGCAGTCTATTACTACCAGCAGCCTTGCAAATACTATTGTTACTTTTAAGTGGGAGGCATCCAATAAACAAGAGGAGAAGCCCAAGTGCTTGGTAAAGCATTGACAGGAAGGTACTTATTTTATCTCAGAGTCCCTAGTAGAAACTAGAAAGCCCAGAAGGATTTGATCAAACAATTAAGTTTAACGAGTATTTGTGAAGCATCTACTTTGTGACATAGCACTGAATATAGATAGAAAGATGCACAAAAGGATATTCTCTTTTTTCAGCCACTTTACCCAAATCCAGGTAAGTCCAAGACAGTGAGGACTCAATGAGCCCTATGCATCTGTACTCACTGTGGTATCTCAGCACTTACCTCTGCGCCTGGGAACAAGGTGAGCACTCACATAGCATTTGCTGGATGAAAGGCAGATTAGGGGATGGAGAAGGGAAGGTGGAGAAAAGGAGAAAGAAAAGGAGGAAGGAAAGAAGAAGTAAAGAGAAAGGAAAGAAGAAAAAAGATTTCTTAATTCAATTGAATTTATGAATCACAGTTTAACAATTTTTTGTTGGTGTTTCTAGACAACAGTAATCTACACACTCAGGAAATGAAATTAACAATTTCAGATGAATTATACCTTTGAGAAAGAAGAGAGCAGCTAGAGGGTGAATCTATACATTGTAATACGAGATAATTTACCAAAGGAAGTTAAACAAAGAAAGAGATTTTATTATACGACACCTAGGTTAACTCAGACCAACATTGACTGTGAAAGGGATGCCAGAAGTCAGCCAATTGTTTAATGATAAATCAGCTACTCCCAATTGACTATAAGGGAATTCTTACAAAGTGGGCAAAACATCAAGAAAAATTGTTCACATGAATAAACAAATCAGTAGGCAGAGCAAGCGACGTCTTTCATACACATTGTTTCTTGTGAAAGATCTATTTTCTGAGAGCAATGAGAAGATTTGGGAAACAAGCCGATTTATCAGCAAGACTGATTTTTAATGAAAATTTCATCATTTTTGTGAGATTACATCTGATTTACCAGCGAGGGAGGTTTGGAAAGAGTTGAGTTTGTCCTCAGGGACTGGGAATCTTTTCCTTTTTGGTAAGAGCAACTTTGACTAGTGTCAATGTGTGGTTTCCAAAACACATGTTAAGCCATTCTTTGGTTAAAAACAAATAAACAAATGAAAAAATCTTTCATTGTACCTTCTTTCTGGTATGCAATTTGGGACCAAAATGAAATGAATGTCATGCTGGGTTGTCCCAGAGAACTTTAGAGAAGCAAACAAACAGGAGAAAAGTCAGATTGGACATGTATAGATTTTATCCTCTCCAGTGAGAAAACAGATTATTGACTATAAGTTTCTCCAGATAAGTTTATATATATGAAACTCACTTTTCAGAATTTTTGAGGACAAATATTTCCCTGCTTTGAACAGAGATAGTGCCATGTAATGTGCACTGTTACTGAGTGACTTTAAAGTGACTGGCTTCTCTGCATTATCATACAGACTTGGCATAATAACAAGATAAGCTTACACTTATTAAGCATTTATTTGTCAGGCTTATCCTCTCATTTAAGTTTCAATAACTGTTTTTTGTAAGAATTATAATTATTCTCATCCTCAGTTAGTAGATGAGAAAATGGAGCAGAGCAGAGCTACAGTAATTTGCCAAGATCACACAACTTCAAATAGCAGAGCTAAGATTTAAACCAAGAGGACCTACTGTAGAGCCCACGTCTTAATAACCATATTCTCTGCTAGGTACATATTAATCATCTAAATGAATATGAATGCATAAACTTTTAACACATATGTATTTCTCATTAAATGAGCATATTTAAAGTTTTAGGCAAACATACCAACCATAAGGCAAAAATTTGACACATTTTATTACATGAATAATAAACTTCTATACAACACCACTAAAAAAGTTAAAAGATAACTGGCAATATAACACAAAAAAAAACTATAGATACTATCAATATACAAATCAGTAATAAATTACTAACTTTAAATAAGTTAGGAAAAAGCTACACTCCTCATGGGCAAAATGGATCAAATAGAATAAAATAACCAAGAAACTTACTAACTGTAGAGGCTGGCCTGGTCATGCAGTGGTTCAGTTTGCACCTTCTGCTTTGGCTGCCTGGGGTTCACGGATCCCAGGTGTGGACCTACACACTGCTTGTCAAGCCATGCTGTGGCAGGCGTCCCACTTAAAACAGAGGAAGATGGTCATGGATATTAACTCAGGGTCAGACTTCCTCAGCAAAAAAAGAGGAAGATTGGCAACAGATATCAGCTCAGGGCTAATCTTCCCCCCCCAAAAAAACTTACAAACTATAAAAACAGGAAAATTACAAAATGTCTATAAAATGCAGATTTAAAATATATATATATATATATATTTAATTTTTTTGCTGAGGAATATTTGCCCTGAGCTAACATCTGTGCCCATCTTCCTCTATTTTGCATGTGGGTCACTGCCACAGCATGACTACCAATGAGTGGTGTAGGTCCACACCCAGGAACCAAATCTGGGCTGCTGAAGGGGAGCATACTGAACTTAAACACTAGGTAATGGGACCAGCTCCCTAAAAAAATATGTTGTCAATCATGAAAGATTATAATAAGTAGTTTCCAGTCCTAGTGAGGATGTGAAAATATAGGCAATTTCATAGACTGTAAAATTGTTACAATCTTCATTGGTTTGTTAAAAAAAATTTGTATCTTCCACGTGTATACGTGTTATTTTGGCAATTCCATTGTCATGTAAAGATAAGTGTGAAAGACATATGCTGAAGACATTGCAGTGATACTTATACCAAAAAAATTGGATAAAACAGGAATTTCCAACAATAAAGAATTGTATCATCTATGTTCCATCCATAGTATGGACTGCTGTGTGTCATTTATAAGAATAAAGATAGAATTTACACATCAACACCAAAATATATTCACATTATGTAGTTCAGTGAAAAAATAAAGGACAAAATGAATGTAAAATATAATACAAATTGTTATATACATGTGTATAGATTCTATAAATATTTAAATATTTGGATAAATAAATGTAATACTATTAGGAGTAATTATCTCTTGAGATTAGAATAAAGAAAGCACTTTCATTTTCTGTATATTTAACTTTGTCAACAATTATGTGTCGAAAATAAGGATATTTGCATGTACATGTTTACAAACGTGTGTAAATATGTGCATATTTATCCTTCCTAGAGTAAGACAAATATGGTCAGTCCTCAAGGATTCTGGGACAGGACAAACAACCAAACTGAGAATATTGTCTGCTTTTTCACAGAATTTTATAACATGAAAATAAGATTGTAAAATAAAACTTTTCAAGTCTGGCACAAAGTAAGTGCTTAGTAAATAACATCTGTTTTCCTTCTTCTGCTGGTTGTAGAAAGAGGAGAAATGCACTTTTTACAGGAAGGCCAGTTGGAACACTATTTTCATATTCAACCAACAGTTGGAGAGGTTCTGAACTAAGGCAGTGACCATAAAGGTAGAAAGAGAGGAAAATAATGAAAATGGAATCGATGGCATTGAGAGCCACGTGTTGGTGAGGGAGAGTAAGGAGGTACTATGTGAAGGTTTTCATCTGTAATGTGCAGCCTAGAAATGCAGCGAGGAAAACACTATCAGAAGCCCGCAGGATAAGTCAAGGGTCTATTTGGTTTGATTTGTAGTCACTTATCTTCCTAAAATTTGACCATCAGATATTTCTTCCTTTGGGTATAGTATCTACTAATTTCATTCTACTAATTCTAATTAAATTAAATTAAATCAAATTAAATTAGATTTAAATTTAATTTGATCTAATTTAATACTAATTTAATTCTACTAATTTGTTACAGTATCTACTAATTTCATTTCCTCTTCTCAGTGCTCTCTCAGGGATTGGGATTGTCTGTATTAAAGGAAATACATTAGGAGACTAGAAGAACTGTTGCCTCCAAGAGGCTCCTGTTATAATACAAACTCTCTGAAAAAGACAATAAAAGCTGCACCTGTCACAAATGTATGAATGTACGACAACTTACCAGGCAGCTTTTTGGGCAAGGGTGGATAAAAGGGAGATCTAGAAAGGCTAATACCAAAGAAGGACAAAGTTTGTTGAGATGCCATATCACAAAATCAGAAAGGGGTAAGTTTGGAAAAAAAAGAGTGAAAGGAGTTGAAAGCCAAGGAAGGAAACTTGCTTAATTAAAAATTCTATGACTAATCATGAACATGAAGTGGGTTGTCACAGGATCAGGATTTGAATTATCAAATGATAAATATCTTGTGTAATCTTATAATTTTCAGACAACTCACTCAATGGCAGTGTCCACTAATTTACTGATCCAGTGAGAGAGAGAAGTAAAAGAAATGTCAGAGGTCCCAGAAGAAACTTCTGTTCTCTCAAGGATCCATGTCTTAGATATATTCCTTACAGTGTCATCAATTTCATCTTCTTTGAATACACTCATCAAGTATTTTAACTTTTTCACTTAATGAAACATATTCAGGAAGTACAGAAACTCTGACTTTGAGCTCTGGTACTAGCTATCAAATATGGCCATTAATCTTTATTGTTATTTGATGTATACATAATTAATCAAAGTGATTCTTTGTCAAATATTGTTGTATTTCTGAACTTCTTAGTCTTCTTAAATGCCCCTTCAATTTTGACATAGAAATTTAGGGCTCTGTTTTTTTCATTCATCTTGGAATTTATTATATATAAATATTGTCTATAAACATGATAATACAAATGTATCACACATTCTGTAGATAGTTTTAAACATTTTACTTGACAGTGTCTTGTACTTTATTATTCTTTTATGTTAGACTTATCTCCTTAATAGGAAGAGAAACTATTAAAGCACCAAGAATATGACACATACTTCTTTAATATGCCTTTAACCCAAATACTCAACAGCTAAGAAATGCTACACTCTCAAGAGGACCTCAATATTCAGAGCTATTATTAATATTAAAACATTTCAAAGTACATACAAAGTGGAAAATATATGTTTTCTCTTTCAGTGTACCACTGTATGATGGATTCTTCCAAATTTGACAGTTCTTCATACTTTGGCAGAATCCATGGAATTCTAATGTATAAAGATTTTGTTGAATTTTGGGATGATGTGGAGGCATTCGAAGCAAGACCAGATGACCTTGTCATTGCCACCTATCCCAAATCTGGTAAGTCTCCTTGTTATGTCAAAGTTGTTCCCTTTTCACCCAGAAATGACAAACCTATTGAATGGTAAATATTAAGCTGTTTATTTCTTCCATACCCATTCTCCATATTGAATAAGGATAGGTATAGTGATTTTGATACAGACATAGGAAGTGGCATAGGATAACTCTATTGTAAAACCACATCTGTGCTATAACTTGAGCAGCCCATTGACAAATGGGTATTATTGCCCACTTTAGAAAATTATGTAATATATATGAATGACTACAGAACAATAACTAAAATTTGAAATTACTAACTCTAATTTATGCCACTATCGTCATTATTGTGTAGACAAAGTATAAGCAATATTCACGGATTTAAGAAATCTCTTTTGAGCTAACCAGCTCCGCTTCTTTAAGTCGTTCTCTCGAACTCCATTTTTAAGCAATATCTTTTTTCCTGAGATTAGCTCAACTGTTTATCAAAGTTCTGGAGTCCTACAATCGTAGACCTTTAGAAATTAGGAAGGTCCAGCCTAGACCACTTTATCTGGTTGTTCCATTTAGTACTTAAATTTGTCAAATATTGCATATGTCTTTGACTACTCTAACTCTGAAGCTGTTCCTCCACTTCTCTTCTCTTTCTGGATCAATGTCAGCATCTGAAGAAGAAACCTGAGGGCGATTCCAGATTTAATTCCTCTTGCTTCTTCATTTCCCATATTCAATCAATCAAGATGTTTTGCCCATTTAGTCTCATAGCCATGTCTCAGAATCAGTCTCTTACAGGTCTCTTGCCTCCCTTCTTATTGACCCCTCACTCCAATGTTTTATTTTCTCTCCCACTAGAACAATCTTTCCAAAACATATCCCCAATAATCTCATCCGCTTGCTTAATGTACATCAGTGCCTTTCCAAAACTTTTAGAAACAACTGGTATTCTTTAGTATGAACTACAAGGCATTTTATGTTTGCCTTCTGCTTGCCTCTGTAGCCTCATCCCCACCCATCTCTTCGGGTAGACTCTTTGATTTAGGCTTTATAATCTATTTCCAATTCTTTTCCTCACCACTATACTATTTTCAAGTATCTGACCTTTGATTAAAAAAAAAAACAAAACAGTCTTTCTGCCTGGTAGAATCCTTCTCTACCTCACAAAGTTAAGAACTTATGCTAGTAATTTGTAAAGGCTGAGCTCAATTATGTTCTCTTGATGGCATTTCTTTTTGAAACGTGACAGCAGCAGCAGCACACTGAGTTAAATGTTCCTCCTTTGCAGTCCTTTAAATCCCTGTGCCTACCTGTATTATAAAATCTTAAGAAATAAAAAGTGTTGCAATTATTGAGCATTGTTTCTGGCTCTTCAAAGGGCCTTGGACGACCATAGGGCAAAGACCAGTTTTGTTCTTTTCTACATCTTCTGAACTAGGATTCAAATTGAGGCCTAATCAGCTATCAGTAAATTTTATAGTTGAAACCATGCTTAAATGCATCATTATTATTCAAGCCTCCTTTATTTTGATGTAAAAATTTCCATCCCAATCTGTTAACAGCTTGCATAATATCGCAATCCATCATGGACAAATTTGGACTCTCACCAAAGGTGTGTCTTACTACAATATTCACCCTTATTTGTTGAAGCTATTTTTGGGACCTATAAGATTAAATATTAGAGGAAATATTTCTAGAGTCCTTTGGTTATTCTGATATCTTTCAAATAATATCGTATTGGTTTCTTCCTACTTAATCCAGCGGCAAATCCACTAGTCCTGTCATCAGCCCTGCATGGTTAGTGGGAGACTCAGGTTTGTTTAACTTTTACAGGCACAACCTGGCTTAGTGAAATTGTAGACATGATCTATAAAGAGGGTGATGTGGAAAAGTGCAAAGAAGATGCCATATTTAATCGAGTACCTTACTTGGAATGCAGAAAAGAAGATGTAATGAATGGTAACGTTTAAGTTGATTTTAAAAGTTGTATACATATGTTTCAAGGTGTGGATGTAGATTATACAAGGAAAGAGACTGTAAACAAGAGTGGAAATAAATATTATGTCTTCTACACAAGAAAGCTGTAAATTTAAATTTAAATCTTTTTTTTTTTTTTGAGGAAGATTAGCCCTGAGCTAACTACTGCCAGTCCTTCTCTTTTTGCTGAGGAAGCCTGGCCCTGAGCTAACATCCGTGTCCATCTTCCTCTGCTTTATATGTGGGATGCCTACCACAGCATGGTTTTTGTCAAGCGGTGCCATGTCCGCACCCGGGATCCAAACTGGCAAACCCCGGGCCACCGAGAAGCAGAACATGCAAACTTAACTGCTGCACCACCTGGCCGGCCTCTAAATTTAAATCTTCACAGAGTTTACGGTGTAGCATGTGTCTGGAATACAGTGAATAAGGATAGTATTTACATGCCTTCAGCAGAGCCTAGTAATGTGTGACTGTTTATTTCTCTATGGGTTGACTATGATAACACTTTAAAAACTAGGAAAATACCCATGAAATTTTCAAAGATATACGCAAAAGGATATTTGTCACAGATTCTTTTAATATTATGAAAAATTAGAAACAAAAAATGTTAACCAACAAAAGAAAAGTTAAAAGAGATATAATAGCACTATGAAATGATTAAAAATTTTAGGATATCATGTGTTTCTTGGCATTGTAGTTTCAGCACAATATCTTAAGAAAAAGGCAATTAGAAGATATTAAAAACTCCATCTGTGTGTGTGATATTTGGATGACTGTGAATCTGGCACAGAGAAATATTTGTATAGAAGACTGCTTCCCAAAATGTTAATAATGATTTTTCCAAATTGGTGAAATTTTATTTGATCTTATTTTTTGTGTATAATTTTCTCTATAAAAACTCCCATCACAGTATGTATTATTATGAATAGAATATAGAATATTCAAGTTACTTTTATTTTTTAAATATCTGTAAATTTCATATAAATATTTATAATTTTTGAAGTTGTCTTACTTTTAATTTCTTAAAAATCAGGAATAAAACAACTGAAACAGATGGCATCTCCTAGAATAATGAAGACTCATCTGTCAGCTGACCTTCTTCCAGGCTCATTTTGGGAAAAGAACTGTAAGGTAACCAGAGTCAAGTATTATTAGAACTTCAACCAACTCAAAAAAATTTTAGCATGATCAAATCAAGTTACATCTTAACTGTGTCTTATCCACACTTGTTCATTTATTCTTTCATTGAATCCACAGACATTTAATAAATGTAGATCATAGTATAGTCAAAGAGTCTAGATTTCAATGCCAATTCTAGGTAATTCTGAAACAAAAAAAGGTAAACTCTCTAAGCTGCAGTTTCCTCATCTGTAAAAGAAGGATAACATTAGCATCTTCCTCATCTTGTTGTTATAAAGATTCAATGATATAATACTTGTAACGTGCTTAACATAGTGCCCAGCATATTCTAAACACCTCAATAAATGGTAGCTACTTTTGTATTCATTGTTAGTACTGATTGTATTGAATGTACTCCTTTTGCAAACTGTTGTGTGTGGCATTGTGAGGAAGGCAGACAAACTAGACAAAGATCAACCAGACAAGCATCACATAATAATTATTTACTGAGTGTCTACCATGTATCAGCAATGTAACAATTAACAAGACACATGTAATCCTTGTCTTCATGGACACATGGTCCATTGGAAGAAAGAGAGGTCCACTGCAGGAGGTGCCATAGGTCAAGTAAGAGAAGAATTTTAGCCCAGACACTGAGGGCAGGGGAGGCATCCAGAAGCAAGTAACATCTAAGCTGAGTTGGGAAGGATGTGTAAGCGTCTGTGTATACAATCTCAGATGCAACCCAAGGTGGGAATGTGAAACCAGTTCAGTTTATCTGGGAGGTTGAGTGTACATATGGCTGGATGAGTGAAGAGAGAGAAGCTGGGTTTGATTACAGCAGACACTGAAGCTGAGTTAAGATGTTTGGACTCTATTTGATGATAATAAGGAGTTATAGATATAGTAAGCAAATGATTGACATGATCAGTTTTGCTTCTTAGAAATAATGATACATGTAATCCCAAAGTACAGGTAAAACACTAAGTCTTGGACCACTGATGCTATTCTTAAGCCCTTTCCAGCATTTTTAGGATACACTATGACCCATACTATACCTATGAGATATTAAAGTATTGTGTGCACCCATTAGTAACAAAAAAGGGGATTTATCACAGTCATGAAATATTTTCATTTTTTACTCTGATATTAATGGTGTATTTGACATTTTCTGGAGATCCGTGATCCAAAATTCTGAAGATTCCAATGTTTCTTATTTGGTTTTTTTTTGCTTTTATCATAAGCAATCCTAGTTAGACCACATATATCCTGGTGAAATCATTCCATACATAAAGTAAATACCGTTTACTCATTAGTAACTACCATTCATGTATTTTCATGGAAAAGTGTCATTGCCATTTTTTCAAGAGATTAGACCAAGTCACTTTATTTCCTTTGGAGAATGGGTTGTAACCTTGATGTTACCCCTTTACTTTTCAAATGAAAAGAGATACCATACATTTACCATCTTCTCAGTCTTCACAAAACTGGTTATCATCTCAGAGATAATCAAAGAGTAGGAAAACAGTTAGATGGATTAATGATCTGAGTATTTCCATGGTGATTCACTAGAGGATAAGAAGACAAATGGATTGAGACTATTAGTAAAAGTGTGTTTGGAGTGATGGACAGAAAATATAAGTGATTAAAAAAAAAAAAGAAAGTGAAGAAAAACGGAATAGGCTTATAGATAAGAGAAATAATTGAGACCAAGAGATTTGAGGTCTTGGAGTGGCTGCAGCTGAGGTATATTGGGAATAACTGATAAGGAAGAAGGAGGGAGCAGGATTTTCTTGGAAGAAAACGTGAGGCTCCAGGATAAGTCTTCAAAACCGAAACCTTAAGGGTACTAACAAAATTCGCAATTTGATTATAAAAGTGGTTGACTGAAGCAAAATAGAAGCAATGATCAATGAGTACAAGGGCATAGAGAATCAGAGGGATCATGCGTGCAGATACTAAAATTACACAAGACGATGACAGGATTTGGAATGGAGAGTAATACTACAAGGCAGGTATTCAAATCTTCAATTAAAGCAAGGGAATGACCACAAGCTTAGAAATTTATCTGGGAGAGGAATGGGTTCACTGTCCCAGGAAGGGAATCTTTCAAGTATAGGATTTTTAGATGGATTGTGATTTCAAGTGAAATGTGGGTAAGCTAGTAATTTTGACTTGAGAGAGCTACAGGGAAAATCATATCTTCAAGAAAGAACTACATTTTCCTTGAAAGCAGGAACAGTATGTGCAATAGAAAGCTTTAGATATGGAATAGGATTTGCCAAAATGTAGATAAGATAAACTAATGGGATTTTATGAGAAGAGGGATTGATTTTGCTCCCTCCCCCACCCCCCATCAAGTGGCAGAATAAAAATCTTCACGGAAGATCTGGAGTCAAGCTTTAAGTATGGGTAGTATTTTGAGATGCAGAGCATATTCAAGACAGAAAGAATAGCATGAAGAAAGGCAAAGGGTGAAAATTCTGAAGCATATTCATGAATATATTAGCAAAGAATTCCATTCAGCTAATAGGCAAAAAGAACAAGGGAGAGTTGTAAATAAGATTGGAAAAGTTCAATATGGCTAATGATAGCTTTGGTAAGAACCGAAATATCACTTTCTTTCTGGAATAATGAAAAGATTTTATAGAGAGACCTTAAAAATGAGAGCCATACTTCTCAGAATAACGTGGAAGATTTCTTTAAAATTGTTTGAAAATGTAGAGACTTGAGTAAGACAAATTTAGTGAGCTTAGTCGTATTCGGTAAACAGTGGAGATCACGAGCAACCTTCCCTCATCGCGTTGCTCAGGCACCTGAGGGCAGATGTGGAAGACCACTGGGATATCAGAGATTGGTTCCAGATCTTTTCCTGCAGCTCTAAGTACCAGACCCAGAAGAAACTATAGAGATCTGACCCAGTTCACTTGCTTAATGCATAAAAAAATGTAGGTCCAAAATGTTTGGTGCTTTGAGAAAGATGATAGAACTTAGTGTCAGAACTAGCAACTTAAAAAGAAAAATGTCTTCCTGTTGCTAATTTATTGGTGTTTCCTCTATGTGTAAAATGGAAACTCAGCAAGGTGTTGTTGAAGATAATATTTTCACTGAGATCAATGTGCATTTAAATAGACCCTCATAAAAATGTATTTTTCCCCAAGATTGAAAGCGAGGAAACAGCAGGACTTTTTTTTCTTTAGTATGTAGAATGGTGGTATAGAATAAAGACCAGAGGACTTTATTGTTGACGTAATGATTTATCAGGTCATTTACTCTCATTGATTTATTGTCAATTATCTAGTCTGACTCAGCTTTGGTTTAGTTTCTTCAGTTATAAATTTGGGATAATAATTGATCTGGTCCAATGTATATCAATGGAATTTGTGATGCGTAAATAAGGTATTATATTTGAAGGTGGCATGAAAATGAAAAGTGAGAACTGGCTTTGAACAACACTACAAAAGATGCTGTCACTTCAAGTTATTAAAGAACTTTTCTTCTTTATAATTTTATATATTTTACACTTTCTACAATGAATATGTATTATATATATATAATGCATTATAGTATATTTATAGTTGAAAGCACAAATGATTTCCTTTTAAATCTTGATGAAACTACGTTTGAAAAAAAATAGGTGATTTAATATATGATTTCATTCTCTTAGATGATCTATCTTTGCCGGAATGCCAAGGACGTGGTTGTTTCTTTTTATTATTTCTTTCTAATGGTAGCTGGGCATCCACATCCTGGATCTTTTCAAGAGTTTGTGGAGAAATTCATGGATGGAGAAGGTAAGAACAGCTTCTTTTCTCTAAATTCTTTCAAGGCAAACGATACAAGACAAATGGCATCTCTGAGCAAAAATCTTTTTTGTCTGTCCTGGTCTAATTTCTTCCCTGATCATTCATTAATACACAGAAGTTTTAGAAGCCTTTGAATTTTAGAGCAAGCATAGGATTTCCGGACACGGATGTCAAATGTCAAAACCTGGACACTCTAGCTCAGTGCCTAAAAATAAATATATAGAAGTCTGTTTGGAAGTTGGAAGTACAAATTTTCATAAGACAGAAACTCAGGCCCAAATTTTCTCTCTTATCTCTTCTTATTAGTAAATTATTCCACAACATGTTATTAAATTCCATTGAGCAAGCAGGAAGGAAAAAAGAGAAGAGAATGCTCATTTGTTTCCTGAAAAATTTCAGGTGCTACATGAGACCAGAATTCATAAAGAATTCTGAACATCTACAAAGTTCTTACTCATTCTATGCAGTGTAGAGTCTAAATGATTCAACTAGATTTTTCAGAACAGTACAGAGTTACTTGAGCAGAAATTCTGGGAGAGTTTTCCTTTTTAGTTAACTCCATATTAAAACACCTGAGTATTTAGATTTGAGGAAGAAAGTATAGAGGAGAGTTTACTATTAGCTAAAGAAGGCCATTCTGATCCTGTAGTAATAATTATAAGGAAAAATGATAATAATGCCATTTCTATATCCATGGTAGATGACATTAACTAAATAAAAGTAGGATGTATGTACTTTATGTTTGTTGCTACATGTTGGAAAAATTTATGCTAAATCATCAAGAATAAAATATATACCTCAACATCATCAAAACCCACATTGTAAGGCAGAGAAAAATAATGTTGCACCTCTATAAAACAGATGAATAAGACCACATAAATATCATTACATAACTTTTTCTGTAAAGAAAATTGTCAATAAGGACAAAGAACAGAAGAGATATGCAATGATGTAATGCAAACCAGAATACTTTAACTTACACATTATGATGTTATTCTGTCAGCTTTTTATTGGGTGAAACATTTGGATATACATGCAAGAAGATAAGAGAAAAGAAAGGAAGAGAGAGCATTTGGTCATATGAGATCATCTTCAAAATCTTCCAATTTTTTAGAGTCAGAATGATACTAAAGTCCTTGAAGAAAATATCGTTTACCACCTAAGCTTGAAATAGCATAGCAAAAATTTATATAGTTACTAGCTTCAGTTGCCAAGGCTAGTTTGTAAATGGTCAATTTGAGACCTGGCCTGAATTCTGATGATAAGAATGTTGATAGCTCCACTAACTCAACTCCTTTCACTAACAGCTTGATTTTACACACACACACACACGCACACACACTCACACATGCACACACATATCATTTTCAAAAATGCTCTCATAAGCCCTGAAGCAAGTTGATGGAAAGAGAATTTCCTTTACTTTTCCTCTGTGTCATAAACCAGGTCATAATGATGAAAGTACATGGATTATTCAACATACTTTGCCTCTCTTTCTGCAGAGAAATTTGCTTAAGCTGTGTGTCTGATCTCTAGTTTTCATTCCATGATCATTTATTTATATTTATTTTTGATACTGCTGTGTGAAGACTCATTTTCAAGCTGTATAAGGATGATACTATGCCTTTGCATTGTTTTTATCTCTAATTTTAGTTCCCTATGGTTCCTGGTATAAACATGCAAAATCTTGGTGGGAAAAGAGAAAGAAGCCACATGTGCTATTTCTTTTCTATGAAGACATGCAGGAGGTAAGAAGCTGAAAACATATGGGCAACTTAGTAATTTCTAACATGGTAGCATTTGACAACACTCTAGAGTCAAAGATCTGCCTTTAAATAAATGATGCAGCCACCTCCAAAAGTTACAACAATGCAGATACTTTGGCACAGATTTGAAACTAGTAAATAAAAGTCTCCTATGAATGAATACATTTAAACCCAAGTCGCAAAAAATTACCAAATATAAAATTTGAAAGAACTTGAGTTCATAAAACAAATAAAACAAAACATCAACAACAAACACACACACACACAGAAGCACATACAAACAAGGAATCACAATGGACAGGATGAGTCAACAAGACTCCAAATTTATAGATGTTGGAGTTATCAGATAAGGACTATAAAATAACTGAGTCTAATATGTTTAAAGAAATGAAGAAATTAAAATTTTACAAAGAAACTATATCTTACTAAAATTGTCAAGGCAGATTAAAAAAATTAGCAAAATAGAATTTCTAAAATAATAAAAAACATTAAAATTAGAAAATCAAGAGATGGTTACTTATACATAAAATAGAACTGAGGAAATTCCACAGAATGTGCCACATGAGACAAATAGACTACTTTGAAAAGAGAATAATAGATATGTAGGATAGAGTAATAAGGTCCCACATATATCAGCTCAAACTTCCAGAAGGAGAGAGTAAAGAGAATGCTGGCACAGCATTATGCAAAAGTATGATGACATCAAAATTTCCTCATAATCTAGGTTTTCTTTAGCTTCATTAGTAATAAGTAATTCAAAATAAAAATCATTATGAGATGTCATGTCATAGCCAGAAGACTGACAGCAATTAAAATTTGACCTTAATAAATATTAGTCAAGAAATGCATCAGGGAGAAGTAACACACTGCTGATAGAAGAGTAAAAATACAAATATTATGGAAACAGCTTGTCATTATCTAGGAAGGGTAAACATGCACGTAACTTAAGACTCAGAAATTCTACTAGTAGGTATATACTCTTCAGAATCTCTGATATGTGTTCATTAGGTTATATGTACTGTTAACAGTCTTCATAGCAGCATTCTTCATAACCATAAAAATTGGAAACAACCCAAATATACATAAACTCAAGAATCAGTATATGATGTATATTATTGTTACATAATTAAATATTATATTATATTGCAATGAAAAGGAATAAAGTTCAAATATGCACATCGATTGGGTAAAACCAAGCTAGATGTTGTCTATGGATACATATAAAAGTTTGAAAACTATAAAGTAAAGCACAAGATTGATTAGATCAATTTCAGGATAGGTTTTGTTGCTGTTGTTGTTTGTGGGAATGGGAATGGAGAGCAGAAGAAAAGCAATTTGAAACTTGCCCATGGAAGAACCCAACAAATTTTGAATGTTCTATTCCATAAGATGGATAGTAGGTAAGGGGTGCTGTACTCATTTTTATTCTTTAAAGCACATAGGTACACATATCAAATTATTTTTTAAAAACAGACAAAACACTGGTTCCCTTCATTAAGAGATGAGAAATGTCCTCTCTATGTTCATTCTTTATTAGCACCAAGAAAGGAATCAATATCCGTGTCTTGTTCACACTTTTGCACAATAATTTTTGCACATTGTGTTTTGTAACTAGAATATTGAAGACAGTAAATTTGAAAGGCACAAAAACAAAATTTCTTAGTTAATTTAACCAATTCACCTCTTCAAATTGTCCATGTCCATTCGCTCCCTATTTTGGTCAATAATGACCATGTTCAGGTTATCTTTACAGTTGAATCAATAAGGAGCCTAAGAATGAATAAATTACTTTTCTTTTGTTTCTACAATGTATCAAGTAGAAAGAAAATAAGATATTGACATTGTATGTAGGATGATATCATCACCAAGTAGGTGTGAGAGGACTCTTTTATCTCTCACCTTCAATCTACAATATAACATCCATAATCTGACAAGCCTACAATGCATAAGGCAACAGGATGCCAGAAAGATACACATATTGATACATACAAAGGCCAGTGAATTGGAGCACACAGAGAATGCAGAGGCACAGCCTAGGATCCTAGATCACTGACTGCAGTGACTAAGCCAGATGCTCTCAACCCCAGAGATTTTGGTGGGCAGCAGCAGAGGCATGTGTGTGACTACAGCCAGCCAGCTGTGGACAATCCTGGAGTGGGAAGCAGAGTAGAGGGGGAAAGCCCATAATCAAAGACCCCAGCCTTGGCCAGGGGTCTGGTAGCAGTGGTGACATGCATACAGGACTCTACAGCTCAACCTCAGCTGAACCTGTGACCACAAGGTAAGGAACAAAAGCTGAGATGGTGCCCTGACTATCAAGCTCACTCCCCACCATTCCCTGCCCCAGTAGGGCTGTGGCACTTCTGAACCAGATGATCCTGGATACTGCTAGAGTGTCAGCCATCCCTGAGTCTCTGTGGCAAAGCCAGAAACTACAGAAACACCAGCAACAAGGCATCAGCAAGCCCCAACAGTGCAGACGGTCAAGAGGAGAGAAGTGGCAATACAAAGGCTGTGCAGGGGGGGATATGCAGATCCTCAAATGTAGCAAGAGGCAGCTCAGGTAAGAGAAACCAAAAGCTAGCACAATAGTGCCATCTACTGAAAAATAAAAGAAAGGCTTCTAATCTCCAAGCAGTTCAAAATCTTGAATCAAAACTATATCTAAATAGATGTGTTTGCTACAGTAAATGTGCCCACAGAGAAATAACTCAGCAAGCAAAAGCCACAATACCATGGCATTATAGAAAGAAACATTCTCCAGAAACCAAAAATAAAGTCATGGAAGATTGTTGATCTAACTGGTAAAGAATTCAAAATAGCTGTCTTGAAGAAACTCAACAAGCTACAAGAAAAGTCAGAAAGGCAGTTCAATGAGCTCAAGAATAAAATTAATGAACAGAAGAAATACTTTACCTGAGAGATTGAAATTTCCAAAAATAAACAAATCCTTGAACTGTAGAACTCAATAAATGACATGAAGAATACATTAGAAATCACTAGAAATAGAGCAGATCATGTTGAAGAGAGAATTAGTGAGATTGAAATCTAAAAATGATGTAGGTAGAAGAAGAGAGAACTAAGATTTTTTTAAAATGTAGAGATTCTATAAAAATTGTCTGATGAAGGAGATGAAAGGCTTGTATACTGAAAACTGTAAGACATTGTTGAGAGAAATCCAAGTAGACACAAACCAATGAAAAGACATTCCATGCTCATAGATTGGAAGAATTAGCATCATTAAAATCTCCATATTACTTAAAGCAATCTAGAAATTCATTTCAATCCCTATGAAAATCCCAATGGCAGTTTTCATAGAAAAGAACGAAGATCCCAATATTTACATGGAACAACAAAAGACCCTGAATAGCCAAAGCAATTCAAAGAAAAAAGAACTAACTTGGAGGTATCACACTCTGTGATTTCAAAATACACTACAAAGCTATAGTAATCAAAACAGCATGGTACCGGCAGAAAAACAGACACACATATGAAATGAATGAAACTGAGAGCCCAGAAATAAACCCTCACATTTAGGGGCAGCTAGTTTTCAACAAAGGAGCCAAGAACATATAATGGAAAAAGAAAAGTCTCATCAGCAAACGGTGTTAGGAAAACTAGACAGCCACGTGAAAAAAGAATGAAAGTAGACCACTATCTTAAAACATGCATAAAAATTAATTAAAAATGGATTAAAGACTTGAATATAAGACCTAAAACTTCTAGAAGAAAAACGTAGGTAGCATGCTCTTTAACATTGGTCTTAGCAGTATTTTTTAAATATATTTCCTCAGGCCAGAAGAAAAAAAGAAAAAAGAAACAAATGGGATTACTTTGAACTAAAAAGCTTCTGCACAGCAAAGGAAACCATCAACAAATCAAAGAGACAATCTATTAGTTGGGAGAGGAGATTTGCAAATCATATCTCTAATAAGGGGTTAATATCTAATATACACAAAGAACTTATACAATTCAACAACAAAAACCAAAAAACCCAGTTAAAAAAGTGGGCAGAGGATC